>NW_004443937.1:8191579-8234933 GCF_000243295.1 Trichechus manatus latirostris
AAAAAACATTGTCGTTGAGTTGATTCCAGCTCATAGCGACCCTATAGGACAGAGTAGAACTGCCCCATAGAGTTTACAAGGAGCAGCTGGTAGATTCAAACTGCTGACTTTTTGGTTAGCAGCAGAGCTCTTAACCACTGTGCCACCAGGGCTCCAATAATGTATTAATATAGTAAAAATTATTATCCTTTTGATGAACAATGGATCCAGTGTTCATCTCTCCCCTACGTTTTCTTCAGAGTACTTATCACTAGGGAGCACTGTATGCTTAACTGTGGATTTGTTTCTACCACCGAAATGTCCACTCCGTGAGGGCCGGTGTTTGTCTGTCTTGTCAGCTCGGTGCTCTCAGAACTAAAACAGTGACTGGCTCATCATAAACACTCATTGGACAAATGAATGAAGGAATGAATTTTATAGCGCTCATGAAGTCAGCCCAACCAAACCTTTTTCCACTTACAGCAGAAAAGCCAAAAGCAACATGGTTTTGTAAATTTCAACAAAAAGCCTACAAAGTCTTCTAGTTTCTTGGTGCAAATTTTCATTTGTCAGGAAACTTGAGTAATTTCCTTTCCAAATTTGTACTTTTAAACTTAAGACATTTGTTTGCTTCATTGTCAGAAAAAGGATTTTCTTATCGTTGCACCAGCCAAATTATGGTGCATGTCTTTTTATGCTGATAGTAAAAATAATAAATAAATAAAAATTGAGCCATCTCGTCATTTTGTGCTACTCCAATGATCAGAAGAAACCGCCCAAATCAAGCGTGAACAAAGGGACCACCATCTTAGCGATGCATCACAGAGTGACAAAATATTAGAACCAGGAGGAAATCTTAGAAAGCACATGCTTCGGTCCCATACTCTCAAATATGAAAGCAACTGCAGCCCAGAGAGGTTAAGGGAATCACTGAAAATCACACAGCAAGCTGGTTTTGGGGCCAGGACTGGACTCCAGCCCTCACTGATAGTTGGTTTCTTCTATTGAGCTGTTCAGAAACAGGATCACAGCATCATGCATCTGTGACACAAGCCTGCAGAAATGTACTTTCAGGGAACAACGAGGAAGGAGAAATGTGGCTCTATCACAGCTGCTCTATCTTCTGCCACTAGTCTCATCACCCAGCGAGAGGATGAATGGGCCTGACTTGGAGCTAAGTGTATCAGTAGATTTTGTTGCACAACACACCACCTGAAAATTTAGTGACTTAAAATAATCACCATTTATTTAGCTCAGTGTTCTATGGGTGGCAACTTGGGCTGGGCTCAGCTGAAAGAGTCTTCTGGTCTCAGTTTACTCAGGCATCAGTAGTCACCGCTACTTACCTAGGAAGCTCTGCTTCTGGGGGTTGGCTGGCGGTTTTGGCTAGGATGATGGAAGAGATTTGGCCAGGTGTCTCTTCTTTTCTGGCAAGCTAGCCAAGGCTTTTTCACACAGCAGTGGCAGGGTGTGTGTGGTATACACTTCTCAAGGCCTGGACTCCGAACTGGCACACCATCCCTTCCACTGCATTCTATTAGTGTGGCAAACCACAAGGCCAGCCTAGATTCAAAGGTCAAATACATAAACTCTACCTCTTGATGGAGGAGCTACAAAGTCACTTTACAAAGGCATGGGAGCAGGATGGGAAAGACTTTGTGACCATTTTTGCAATCTACCACATCACTCAACAAAGTGAAAATGCTCCTATGCTCATAGTCCTAGAATCCAGTGCACCCTATTTTCCAGACATCTTTTCAAGCCAGTTCTGTGAGAGCATTCATTTGCATATACCTAACCTTTATTACCACCACCCATCTGTCAGTTTGTTATACTGTGATGGTTTCTGTGTTGCTGTGATGCTGGAAGCTATGTCACTGGTATTTCAAACACCAGCAGGGTCACCCATGGTGAACATGTTTCAGAGGAGCTTCCAGACCAAGATCCACTTCCAAATATTAACCATTGAAAACCCTATGGAGCACAATAGCATATTATTCGATATAGTGCTGGAAGATGAGCACCCTAGATTAGAAGGCACTCAGAATAACATAGTAGCCTCAACAATGGACTTGAGCATACAACTGATTGTGAAGATGGTGCAAGATGGGGCAATGTTTCATTCTGTTGCAGGTGGGGTCACTGTGAGTAGGAACCGACTCAATGGCAAATAACAACAACAACCCTTTACTAGGTATCCACATACATAGACAATTAAGAGGATACAATATTAAAATGAAGTGGATCACCAACAAAACAGGGGAAATCAGCATACAATGTCACCTTGAATGGATATGTTTCAGACAGAAAGACCCGATAGCAGTTAAGCCTGTAGATCCTGGAGTCTGAGTGCCTGGGTTCAAATCCTGGAACCATTATTTCCTATCAGTGTGATCTCACACAAATTAACCTTTCCTGTTGGAGCCCTGGTGGTGCAGTGGTTAAGAGCTCGTACAATGGGTTTGGTTTTTTTAGTTTGGTCTTGGTTATGTAGTGCTGCTATAACAGAAATACCACGGATGAGTGCCTTTAATGAACAGAAATTTATTTTCTTACAGTTTAGGATGCTAGAAGTCCAAATTCAGGGCTCTGTCTCTTGGAGAAGGTTTTCTCTCTCTCGCTTTCTCTCTGTCTGCTCAGGGGGAAGATCTTTTTTTCTTTTCAGCTTCTGTTCCTCTGTTCCTTGGTGATCACAGGGCACTTATCTGCCCCTCCATTGTGTTGGTTTGTTTCCTTAATCTGCTCTTTTATATCTCAGAAAAGATAGACTTAAAACACACCCTACACTAATCCTGCCCCATTAGTATAATAAAGAAAACCATTCAAAATGGGATTATAACCACAGTATTAAAAAAAAAAAAAACCATTGCCATTGCCATTGCCATTGAGTCGATTTCAACTAATAATGACCCTATAGGACACAGTGGAACTGCCCCATAGGGTTTCCAAGGAGCAGCTGGTGGACTCCAACTACTGACCTTTTGGTTAGCAGCTGTAGCACTTAACCACTACACCACCAGGGTTTCCACTATAGGTATAGGGGTTAGGATTTACAACACACATTTGTGGGGGACACAATTCAATCCATAACATTTCCACACCTTGGTTTCCCTGATTGCAAAAGGGGACGACCATTCCAACATCTATTTCAGAGGACTGTCGTGAAGACCAGGTGAAATCATGCAGACTTCACAGACAGAAGGGGGTGAATAAACATTGGGGGTTCTTGTCTTATCTATGATGCTAACGTGGAATGAGAGGCGCACTTTCCCTCCTCGCACCCCAGCATTTTGTCCTTGAGGTCTGGGACTCCCTCCACCCTCGCAGAACGTATTGCCTTTGCTGCTCCAGAAGTGGAGGTGAGGGCAGTGGCCTGGCCTGGGAGAGTGGTCAGTACCCAAAACAGACCATGGAGGAGAAGGGAGCCCCTGGCCTCTCTCCCTTGCAGCACCCTTGGAGGTGGCAGGACCACTGAAAAGGTGGTCAGTGGAGATGGGGGTAGTTCAACCCTAATCTATGTGGAATCCAAAAGCTCAGAAAAGGTCCCAGAAGAAACCAGCCCCCAGGGGGCCTGAGGGGACCATGTCGGACAGAAGAAAGACCAGAGGAGTTCCTTTCACAATCTCTGGGCCATGTGAACTCTACAGCTTTTTGCATAACTCCAAGGATAGGGAGGGGCAGCCCTCAGGCTGAATTTCTTATCCACCCTGACAAGTGGGGTGAGGGTCAAGCTAGATTTATTTAATTTAGACGAACAAAGAAATGTGGTATTTTTTCTTGCTCCCAATTCTTGTCATGATATTGGCCAATGAGTCTGTTTTTGACAGCCCATAGAAGACAGACACAGTTAACAAACCCCATGGCAGAGGCTGACAAGGTCCCCCGTAAATGCCAGAGCATCAGCTTAGAGCCGCAGAGGGGCTACACAACATCCTTGGGTGTGCTCTACCGAGGGCTACAGCCCATGCCACATCCAGCAGACTGGGAGGAGGCCTCGCCCATACACCCGACAGTTCCACTTCAGGAGTTGGCTTTCCCAGAGCAAAGCTGGGCACAGAAAGCTTGGGAGGTGGCCAAGAGATCCTATGGAGCACATAGGTGGGGGTTCATCAGTCTACACCTTAGTCTGCCACTAGCCAACATAAGCCTAGTCTCTGTGTCTCAGTTTCCTCTTCTGTTCAGTCGAGATTGTATCTACCTTGCAAGACCATGTTGTTGTTGTTGAAGCTGAAACTCTGCTCAATTCTGTGCCATCCTCATGATCAGCATCTCCATGATCCCTTGTGATCCATAGTGTTTTCACTGACTAATTTTCAGAAGTATATTACCAAGCCTTTCTTCCTAGTCCATCTTAGTCTGGAAGCTCCGCTGAAACCTGTTCATCAACATAAGAACAAGCAAGCCTCAACTGACACATAGGCGGTGGCTGAGCATGAGGTGTATTGGCCTAGAATCAAACCCAAGTCTCCCACATGAAACGCGTGAATTCTACCACTGAACCACCAATGCCCTCATATACAGGTTTCCAAGAACAATTACCAGTATTTTATCAATAGCTTACAGGATTCTCTAAGTAGAGGTTGCATTTCAGTGCTGGTCTCAGCATCCTCTACCTTCTCTCCCTCAGGAGACAAAACTCTTCCCTGACACATTTACTCCCTGACTTCCAGACCCATCTTGCTAATTGACTTGAGCTCCTCACGGAAGAGACTGAGTGAATGCTCATTTATCAGTCCATAGTTTAAAGTTCATTGTCTCACAAGCAGAACATTTTTATTTTGGGGTCATCTTCTACAACCTCCTAAGGTTGATGTGATGGTCAAAGGAGACAGTACACAGAATGAGTGTGGCAGTGTCCCTGGTGCCCCATGATTGCCCAGTAAATGTCATTGTTGTTGTTGTTATTGTTGTTACTGGTGGCAGTGGAGTCAGCCCCCACTCATGGTGACCTTATGTATAACAGACTGAGACGTTGTCCAGTCCTGCACCACCTTCATGATTGTTGGTATGTTTGAGTCCTTTTTGTGGGGTTTGTGTCAATTCATCTCATTGAGGATTTCCCTCACCTTCACTGACTCTGCCACCCACGACGTGCTTCTCTTGCGACTGGTTTTTCCTGATGATGTATACAAAGCAAGTGAGCCAAAATCTTGTCATCTGCTATTCTAAGGAGCATTCTGGTTGTATTTCTTCTAAGACTAATTTATTCATCCTTCTGGCAGTTCATGGTATGTTCAATCTTCTTCACCAACACCACAGTTTGAATGTGCCAATTCTTCTGTCTTCCTTTTTCACTGTCCAGCTTTCACATGCAAATGAGGGGATTGAAAAGACCATGCCTTGGGTCAGGTGCACCTTAGTCATCAAAGTGACATCTTTGCTTTATAAAACTTTAAAGAGGTCTTTTGCAGCAGATTTGCCCAGTGCTATACGTCATTTAATTTCTTGACGGCCGCTTTCATAGACGTTGATTATTGATTCAAGTAGGATGAAATCATTGACAACTTGAATTTCTTCTTCATTTATCATGATGCACTACTGTTATTATCATTGTTAATATCCATTTTCCCTGAATCCCCTCCCTTTCTTCACCTTGTCCCAACCCCTTTGCAAACATTGTTAACTGTGTGTCCTGGTGTTCAGTACATACAGAAATAGTATAGGTTCTTAGAAGTCAAGTAAGATTGACTCCTACTCTATTGAACCTCAATTTCCTTATCTGTAAAATGGAGATAAGAAATTGCTGGAAGGATTAGTCATGAAACATGGGACATGCCCAGCATACTACTCAAGACATGGTTATTTTCAGCATCCTGATGATCCTTTTTAATAGTTTTGACCAATACACCAGGTAATACATTTCTTGTCCCTATTTTTTCACTCACAGACAAGCCCTCTTATCTACGCAATGGCTCTGCAACTCCCTGTTCCACTTCTTTTTGCCTTTTCATTATAAAAACAAGCCATTCTTGGTCATGAAATAGAAGCCAGCATCACACCCAATCTCTTAAAAGTCTGGCAGGACCCAGGCCAGCCAGCAGAAAGAGAAATGCTGGGGTGTGTGGGGCCGAGTCTTAGGGATGACTGGCCAGGGACTAGTACCAGGAGTCACTGATAGACACCCTGTGCCATCTGGGATGAGAAGACCAAAGAATAGGAAAGGAGGTGTCCTAGTTTGGAAATAACCAGTCTCTGGAAAAGCCTTCTTAATACTGCCAGAAGCATCGTTCGGGCCCGCAGTGGTTTTCAAAGCCCTTTAAGCCATGGCTAAGCATTCTTTTTCTTATTATCTCCGAATAGGACTTCATCCAGTAGTCTCAAGAGCGACTGTGTGATTTTCCTTTATTTTGTCTGAGTTTTTCCAGCCTTGAGTATGAGATAATGTTCTCTCCCAGGCCTGCACCCTCATCTCCTTGAGCCCCCTAGGTCTCTGAGCTGAAAACCACCCAGAGGAAGGCTCACCCTGAAGCATCTGAAATGATTAACCAGTCAAGGCACCTCAGCAAGCAAGAAGCAGCTTTTCACAAGAACTAAATGAAGGCACTATATCTTTTTTTTCTAAATGAGAACATTCTTATTAGCAAAAAAGCACACCCTACATTTTAACTTTCACTCCTAATTGTGAATGTGTTCTTGTTAATTGCTAAATGAAATAAGATGCTATGGGTCACAGGATGCAGGATTCCATCCCCCACCCCCACCCCCACCCCTGGTCCTACCACACCTGGTTATTTCACTTGGTATTTAAAAAACAGCTTCTGCACTCAAGGGTATACGGCTACAAAAACCCACCAGACTAGGGTAACTTAAGACATTGTTTGACATCTCCTAGATTCCCAGAATTACATACCAATTTGTGAAGAATAATTAAATATTTTAACAAACACATTGCATTTTCTATGTCCAAAGCACTGGTCTAAATGCTTTACAAGCGCTAATTCTTTTCATCCTTGTACAAACCCTACGAGTTAGGTATTATTATCATTAGTCTCATTTTGCAGATGAGGAAAGCAAGGCGCAAGGAGATTGAATTACTTGCCAAGGTCACACAGGTACTCAGAAGTAGAACAGGATTTGAATGCAGGCTGGCTGATTCCAGCGCCTATGCACATAGGTACCACACCGTACAGTAAACCTTGTGACTAGAACTTTCCATTACACTTGGGAAAACATGAATGACACCAGGACAAGTTGTGAAATCCACAACTTCAAAATATGGTGTTCGAGAGACCCCCGATGGCCACTCTGGGGTGGCACAACCTCAATGTAGGGCCTGGCCTTGAACCTGAGGGTCAGCCCCTGCCAGCTTCAATCTTGGCAAGTCACTTCACCTCTCTAAACCTCAGCCTCCGTTGCTGGGAAGATTAAGGGATAATCCTTGTGAAGCATTGAGAGTAGTGCCTGGCACACCTCCAGAGTTCAGTGAATATTGTTAGCTACCATCAAGTCATCTTCCACTCATGGCAACCTCACGTACAACAGAATGAAACGCTGCCAGGTCCTGCGTCATCCTCACAATTGCCAGAATGTTTGAGTCCATCATTACAGCTACTGTCCCAGTCCATCTCACCGAGTGTCTCCCTTACCCTCGCTGGCCCTCTATGCCACCAAACATGATGTCTCCTCCAGTTATGGACCCCTCCTGATCAGGGGCAGATTATCCAATAAGCAAGGTAAGCACAGGCTTACTTGTGCTTACTAATTAATCTGTAGTGAACAATTCCACATGGGTTTCACCAGAACATCTCAAAGTGAAACCCATGTGAAATTGTTCGCTACAGATTAGTAAGTAAGCACAAGTAAGCCCATGCTTACCTTGCTTATTGGATAATCCACCCCTGCTCTTGATGACATCCAAAGCAAGTGAGTAGGACAGTGCTCTATTGTTATTCAAAAGGTTTTCATTGGCTAATTTTCAGAAATAGATCACCAGGCCTTTCTTCCTAGTCTGTCTTAGTCTGGAAACTCTGCTAAAACCTGTTCACCATATTTAAAATGTCAGTGGCATAGCTTCCAGCATCATAGCAACATGCAAGCCACCACAGTACAACAAACTGACAGACAGGTGGCGGTCAATGAATATTAGCTGCCAGTATTATAATTCTGAGGCTGGTAGCTCAGTAGAGACTCAGATTCAATTCCCAGCCAATGCACCTCATGCGCAGCCACCATCCATCTGTCAGTGGGGGCTTGCATGTTGCTATGATGCTGAAGACATTTCAGCAGAACTTCAAGCCTAAGACTGATTGGGAAGAAAAATTTGACAATCTATTTCTGAAAATCAGCTAATGAAGACCCTATGGATCACAGCAGTCCAATTTCTATCCAGTCATGGGGATGGCACAGGACCAGGCAACATTTTGGCCATTGTACATGGCGTCGCCATGAGTCAGGGGCCAACTCGATGGCAGCTAACAACAACTATTATCATTCTGCAGATGAGAACATTGAGACCTAGAGAAAGAAGCAGAGGACTCGTCCAAAGCAAAGCTACACAGCTTTAACATAGGGGCATGCCTATGTAAAAGACTCGAATCCACGCAGCCAGGCTCCCTCGAGCAGGTTCTATTAGAGCAGGTGTGCATTCATTTTGCCAGGTCCCCTTGCCTGCCCCGCCAGGAGGTATGTCTACTCATTTCAATGACACTTCAGGGCTCATGGCTGGGAAGGAACCCCGAATTGTAATTCCAGCCTTGCCGTGCCAGCCTGTCACCGGGTGCTCTTTATAGAAGCAGACAGGTTCTCAGTTGCATCTCCTGCACCAGTGTATTGAAGCAATGCTTGTTTATGTCAAGGCAGAGCCCCAGCTGCCTTGATGGCTGGAGAAAGCAAATGCGAACCAACATAGGAGAGATGGCCGTGAAGGCAAACACACAACCGCCAATCGGTATAATTAATCTGTCAGAAAGCCAGGCCCCAAACTCCAGTGGGCGACTGCCAGTTTGCAACATTTTTCTTAAAGGCTGAGATGCGTAGAGTCTGCTGAGAGAACAAGTTTGCATTTCAAAGATGCCTTGAGGAGGAATGGAACCCTAGCCTGCAAACAAGGCTTTAGAAAGTTTGTACTTCCTCAGCGCCTAGCAAAACAATCACTCCATAAAGGCAGCTTAACTTTGTCAGAGGCTTAGCTGCCTGAGAGGGGGCATCTTTACAGACCTCCCACTTCAGGCCTGGCTTTCTCTACTCACATTTCTGAGGCAGATGTCGATATCCCACAAGAAACAGGATGGTAAAGGTGGCCAGATTAGCCACCTTCCCACCCAGACAGATGTCTCCAGGGCCAACGTATCCATCAGGCACAGTAGGCCCCATGCCTGGCATCCTCCACATGCATGCTGTTAGGAAATCACAAAAGTATTTTAATTTAAAATCAGAAGGAAAAAATGAACTTGCAGGTCAAAGAAAATGTTTGGGTATATAATATTAATATATTCCCACCACTGTCTGTCAGTTTGTCATACTGCGGTGGCTTGTGTGTTGCTGTGATGCTGGAAGCTATGCTATGCTACCGATATTTCAAAAACCAGCAGGGTCACCCGTAGAGGTCAGGTTTCAGCGGAGCTTCCAAACTAAGATGGACTAGGAAGAAAGGCCTGGTGATCTACTTCTGAAAAGTAGCCAATGAAAGCCCTATGGATCACAACAAAACACTGTCTGATATAGTGCTGGAAGATGAGCCCTCTAGGTTGGATGGTAACAATGGACACAAGCATACCAGCAATCATGATGATGGTGCAGGACCAGGCAATGTTTTGTTCTATTGTACATGGGGTTGCCGTGAGTCAGACCAACTTGATGGCAGCTAACAATAACACTAATATACTCATTTTTATACCAACACAGTCATTTTATATATATATATATATACCCAAACCCATTGCTGTTGAGTCAATTCTGACTCACAGCAACCCTATAGGACAGAGTAGAATTGCCCTATAGGTTTTCCAAGCAGAGGCTGGCGGATTCGAACTGCCGACCTTTTGGTTAGCAGCCCAACAGTTAACCACTGTGCCCCTAGGGCTCCATATATATTTACATACACACATATATACACACATACATACACATATACATATTTGTTGTTGTTAGGCTCCATATATATATATATATACATATACACACACACACAAGTATATATATATATATTTGTTGTTATCAGGTGCTATCCAGTCAGTTCTGATATATATATTTGTTGTTATCAGGTGCTATCCAGTCAGTTCTGACTCATAGCGACCCTATGTACAACAGAACAAAACACTGCCTGGTCCCAGACAATGTTTTGCTGCTATTCACAAGGTTTTTACTGGACAATATTTTCAGAAGTAGACCACCAGGTCCTTCTTCCTAGTCTATCTTACTCTGGAAGCTCCTCTGAAATCTGTCCACCATGGGTTACCCCGCTGGAATTTGAAATACCAGTGG
Organism: Trichechus manatus latirostris; assembly: GCF_000243295.1. Taxonomy (NCBI): domain Eukaryota; kingdom Metazoa; phylum Chordata; class Mammalia; order Sirenia; family Trichechidae; genus Trichechus; species Trichechus manatus. The sequence continues at coordinate 8,201,981 of NW_004443937.1, forward strand.
CATAGATTCCAGCATCACAGCAACACACAAGCCACCACAGTATGACAAACTGACAGACATGTGGGGATATGTATATATATATATAGGAGCCCTGGTGGTGTAGTGGTTAAGCATTCATTTGCTATCCAAAAGATCAGTTTGAATCCACTAGGCGCTCCTTGGAACCCTATGGGGCAGTTCTACTCTGTCCTATAGGGTCACTGTGAGTTGAAATTGACTCGATGGCAATGGGTTTACATATATACATACATATATATATGTATAATTTTTTTAATGGAAAAATACTTAGATCCCATGACCTAGGTTTCTCCAAAGGCCAAATGGAAATTATGAGAAATGATGGTTTAAACAGGAAAGGCTTCACTTTTAAATGTGAAAGTATCCCAGGAAGAGGTGATAGAGAAATAGCCCTTGACTTTTGATCTGGAGTGTTAACCTAAAGGTTGGCAGTTGGAATCCACCCAGCGACACCATGGAAGACTTAAAGACCTGGCAAGCTGCTTCCATAAAGATTACAGCCAAGAAAGCCCCATGGAGCAATTCTACTCTGCAACACATGGGGTCGCCATGAGTTGGAGTCAACTCAACAGCACCTAAAAACAACATCATAGTCAGGGAACCCAGACTCAAGGATGTGTTGGTCACTCCCTGTTTCCTTGTGCAAGTCAGAGACCCCCACACAAGAGGTGGGACCATGTGGTGCTCAAGAACTGAGATTTCCAGGCACTGGGTCTCAAACATCAGTGAGCATAAGAAGTACCTGAGGAGCTTTCTAAAAAGCATCCCACCCCCAAGAGAGGCTACTTAGATTGAATCAAATGGAATTGTTGATATTTGACCATTGTCACATTCATAAATGGCAGCTTCAAAGGGGTCAATCTAATAATTCAGTAAATCTGAGGTGGGACTAGGAAATGTGTTTTTCTACCAAGTGCTCAGGTGGTCCTGATGCAGGGAGTTGGTGGACTGTTTCTTTGAGTCTGACGTATCCAAGTCTAATTTCCACTTTTGCCTCTTACCAGCTCTGCTTTAAAACGAGGCACTTAGTGTGGCTTGAGATGATTAGTGCTCAATCATCCATGTGCTCCTCTGCAAAGCCAGCATGCCTCCTCCATCTCTCTCAGCCCTGCTGCCCTACCTCAGAGGCCACGTGTTACAGGTGCAAGACTACAAGCTGGAGAAGGGCCACTCAACCTACTTGGAACTTTCCATGAGTGAGAAATCAATCTTTATTGTGTTAAGCCCCAGAGATTTTGAGGCTTAATTGTGACTGCAGCCTAACCTAGTCAGTTTTAACTACTACTAGTAGCCTATTTACTTGAATCCATAATCAATGCCATGGAAGCAGCAGTCAAGAAATCAAACAAGTCATTGCATTGGGCAAATCTGCTGCAAAAGACCTCTTTAAAGTGTTAAAAAGCAAAGATGTCACCTTGAGGACTAAGGTGCGCCTGACCCAAGCCATGGTATTTTCAATTGCTTCACATGCACGCAAAAGCTTGACAATGAATAAGGAAGACAGAAAAATTGAGGCCTTTAAATTATGGTGTTGGCGAAGAATATTGAATATGCTTGGACTATACATGTATATTGAATATACATGGACTGCCAGAAGAACAAACAAATCTGTCTTAGAAGAAGTACAACCAGAATGCTCCCTAGAAGCGAGGATGGCGGGACTTCGTCTCACGTAAGTTGGACATGTTATCAGGAGGGACCAGACCCTGGAGAAGGACATCGTGCTTGGTAAAGTAGAGGGTCAGTGAAAAAGAGGAAGACCCTCGATCAGTTTGATTGACACACCTGGCTGCAACAATGGGCTCAAGCATAGCAACTATCGTGAGGATGGCGCAGGACCGGGCAGTGTTTCCTTCTGTTATACGTGGAGTCTCTATGAGTCAGAAGCGACTTGAAGGCACCTAACAACAACAACAACAGTAGCCTCTCCAAGCCTCTAGTTGTCCCTCTGCAGGACAGTACCACGTAGAGTTGTGATGGAGATTAAATGAGCTAATGTGTATAAGTTTTAGTGCTCGTCTACTAACCGAAAGGTTGCCACTGGAACCATCCAGAGGCACCTCAGAAGAAAGGCCTGGTGATCTGCTTCCAAAAGATCACAGCCTTGAAAACCATATGGAGCAGTTCTACTCTGCGCACATGAGGTTGCCATGAGTGGGCACTGACTCAACCGCAACTGGTGTACCAGTAATATGTATAAAGCACTTAGCACAATCCTGAATACAGATTTGTCATATATTGAGCACCTACTATCAGCCCCTTTTATATTTCCTGGGTCTCAGCTCTCCATCTGTCAGAACAGATGGCTGACTCCAATATAAGACTCCTTTCCATTTCTGACATTCTATTATTTAATATTGGTCCACCTGGAAATGTATTTGTTTCGTGCCAGAAGTCCCTGGAGAAAAGAAAGTGCTCATAGGAGGACAGAAACCAGCAAGGTACATTAGGCCAGAGATGCTGATAGAATAGAATGCCTTAATAACTATAGTCAGCTATAGTCCTAGTTAACAAGGTTGGTCAAGGAGGCGTCAATATCCAGAAGACTCTATTTGGGCAAAACATCTGGATCCCATATATGAACCCATGCAGCAAGAAGCTATGTCGTGGCAGGATTTTGATAGGGGTAAAAATTGTGCCTATTCCTCTCCAGCAGAGGAGAGTTTAAGTGGAACAGATGGACATGCCCGAGACAGCAGTGGACATAGAAAAGGCTGCAAAGAAGAAACCTTACATGTATCCTGGTCTTCCTGTGTGCCAGGCACCAAAAACACCAGTTGCCATGGAGTCAACTCTGACTCACGGTGACCTCAAGTGTGTCAGAGTAGAACTGTGCTCCACAGGGTTTTCAGAGGCTTATTTTTCAGAAGTAGATTGCCAGGCCTTTCTTCCAAGGCATCTCTGGGTGGACTTGAACTGCCGACTTTTGGGTTAGCAGTGAGTATGTCAGCCATTTGCACCACCCAGGAACTCTGTGCCAGGCACGGTGCTAAGCAGTCTTCATTCACTACCTCAGGTAGTCAGCATAGCAGCCCCTCAGGGCATGGGTTTATTCCACTGTGCTGATGAGGCCCCTGAGAGGCCCAGGAGGGTATAGTGAGAGACGTGTATGACCCTAACACTGACGGAGGCACTCTGCTTTCTCTCCAATCGAGAAAACCTTCTCTTTGTTCAGTTGTGTCTGCTGATGGGGTGGGTTGTATATGTGTGAATATGATGAGACTTTGCCCCAAGTTGTAGGATAGGCACTCTCTGAGTACTGGATGCTAGAAAGAAAAAGAGTGACCGTGGAACATAGACAGGGACTGTATGCCCCACAGAGGCCTCAGTCCTGGGTATAAGGCGTGCCTCCTTTGCCGTCAACCACATGGACCAAGACAGCAGGATGGGAGCCCTGTGAACCAGCTGATCACACTGGGTGGTGGCCACAGCCACCTGGGAGACTTGGCCCAAAGATGCATGTTCTTAAATGATGTGAATCTGGTGAACCCATAGCTGTCTTTGTGGACACAAATCCCACTCTTTTCTGGCTCCCCTGAAGCAGACGCCATCAGAACATGATGCAAACCCTCAGACCTTTCTGCATGCTCCTGCTGACCTCTAACTGCCCATATCTTCACGTCTGCACCAGAGGGCTTTCTTTTTCTAGAACTGTGGGAAGTCAAGCTGCCAAGGCACACGGCAGGTCAATGTACACAGCAGGCCAGAATTGCAGGGGAATTAACGTCCCCATCCCTTCTAGACGCTGCCCACCTCAGAGGATTCTTAGGGGTTGGTATATGTCATGGATTGGATTTAGTCCCAGAAAAGATATGTTGAAGTTCTAGCCCCCATACCTGCGAAGGTGACCTAGTTTGGAAATAGGGTGTTTGAAGACATTAATAATTAAGTTAAAGTGAGGTCATACTGAGCAGGGTAGGTCCTAATCCAATCTGAGTGGTGTCCTTATAAAAGAGAAGAGACACAGAGACACAGAGGGGACATGGCCATGTGATCACAGAGGCAGAAATTGGAGCTATGTTGCGGCTGCAAACCAAAGAACGCCTGGGGCTACCAGAAGCTTAGAGGGACAAGAAAGGCCCTTCCCTTACAGCCTTCAGAGAGAACCTGCCAACACTCTGAATTGGTTCTACTGGCATCCAGAACTGTGGAATAGTAAATTTCTGTTCGATTAAGCCACCTAGTTTGTGATGTTTTGCTATGGCAGCCCTAGGAATCTAATACAGTTTATACCCCACAGATGGGAAAATTCTTAGGTGTGTGCTTGGCACCATTTGCCAGCATTTCCCTACAGGATTGAGCTACAGTCACCCATTGCGGTTGTTGATTTTAATAGTGCACCCCTTTAATAGTGCCTTCCTCACCTCTTACTCTCCTCCTAGTCGCTCTTGTATTTCCCAAGTAAATACTTTTACTCAAATTCTTGTCTCAGAATCTGCTTCTGGGAGAACCCAAGCCAAGACCTACTCCTTTAACAATCAGCTAGCTCATGCTCAAGGCAATACAAGCAATTGGGAAACACACAAAAAGAAGACAGCTCATCCATCATTTTGCCACTCTTCACAGGCAGGTCTAGGTGTTTCTTGAAGCTCTGCCTGCAGAGGCTTGTCACATCACCTATCCTCTCCACTCCTGTGTATGACAGAGAGCGTTTGGGAGCTTATGGAGTAGAATGGCAGTGCCTTCAGCTTGGTATCTTAGAACTGTCGACTCGCCCCTTCTGTCTTAGTCACCTAGTGCTGCTATAACAGAAATACTGCAAGTGGATGACTTTAACAAAGAGAAATTTATTTTCTCACAGTCTAGTAGGCTACAAGTCCAAATTCAGGGCACTGGCTCCAGGAGGAGGCTTTCTCTCTCTGTCAGTTCCAGAGGAAGGTCCTTGTCATCAGTCTTCCCTTGATCTGGGAGCATCTCAGCGCATGAACCTCAGGTCCAAAGGATGCGCTCTGCTCCCAGTGCTGCCTGCTTGGTGGTACGGGGTCCCCACGTCTCTCTGCTCTCTTCTCTCTTTTATATCTCAAAAGAGATTGGTTTAAGACACTATCTAATCTCAGACCTCATCACTATAACTGCCACTAATCCATCTTATTACATCATAGTGATAGCATTTACAACACATAGGGAAATCACATCAGATGATAAAATGGTACACAATCATTACAATACTGGGAATCATGACCTAGCCAAGTCGACAGATATTTTTAGGGGACAAAATTCAATCCATGATACCTTCCTATGTCTAAAATGACTTAGCACTAAGAAGAGAACACCCCACTCTTGGGAGAAGGTTTTGCCGAAAACAAATGCCTTCCAAGTACTCAACATCCAAACAAGATGACAGTCCAGTTTCTTCCTGAGAAAAAGCCCAATACCCCACTTATGAAAGAACTCATTCTTCTTCCTCTTTCATTACTATGACAGCCAGTTGACTCCTGATTCAGTGGACCCAGCAGCCTTCTGTCATTATGATTGAAAAATATCCCGAGGAGTTAACCTTACCAAAGCAAGTTAGAAGGACCACCATGGTCCAAGTGAATTTTTACTTTTTTTTTTTTTTTTTAAGTTTATTTTCCAAAACCTTTCTCTGATTTTGTGAAGAATGGGAATTCCAGAACACTTAATTGTGCTTGTGAGGAACCTGTACATAGACCAAGAGGCAGTCATTCAAACAGAATAAAGGGATACATCTTGGTTTAAAATCAGGAAAGGTGTGCATCAGGGTTGATCCTTTTACCATACTTATTCAATCTGTATGCTGAGCAAATAATCCAAGAAGCTGAACTATATTACAAAGAACATGGCATTAGGATCGGTGGAAGACTCATTAACAACCCGCAACATGCAGATGACAAAACCTTGCTTACTGAAAATTAAGAGGACTTGAAGCCCTCAGTGATGAAGATCAAAGACCACAGCCTTCAGTATGGATTGCACCTCAACATAAAGGAAACAAAAATCCTCACAGTTGGACCAATAAGCAACATCATGATAAACGGAGAAAGTATTGAAGTTGTCAAGGATTTCATTTTACTTGGAGCCACAATCAACATCCATGGAAGCAGGAGTCAAGAAATAAAACTACATATTGCATTGGGCAAACCTGTTGCAAAAGACCTCTTTAAAGTGTTAAAAAGCAAAGATGTCACCTTGAGGACTAAGGTGTGCCTGACCCAAGCCATGGTATTTTTAGTTCCCTCATATACATGTGAAAGCTGAACAATGAATAAGGAAGATCAAAGAAGAATTGATGCATTTGAATTATGGTGTTGGCGAAGAATATTGAATATATCATGGACTGCCAAAAGAATGAACAAATCTGTCTTGGAAGACGTACAGCCCGAATGCTCCTTAGAAACGAGGATGGCAAGACTTCATCTCACATGCTTTGGACATGTTATCAGGAGGTGCCAGTCCCTTGAGAAGGACATCATGCTTGGTAAAGTAGAGGGTCAGTGAAAAAGAGGAAGACCTTCAATGAGGTGGATTAACATAGTGGCTGCAACAATGTGCCGAATCAATGACTGAGGACAATGCAGGATGAGGCATTGTTTCATTCGGCTGTACATAAGGTTGCTATGAGTTGGAACCGACTCAACAGTACCTAACAACAACATTCTCTGATTTAGAAACTTGAGATGTTAATTTCTTTATGTATGTTTCCCTGCTCCCTCATGTTCTACATGTATTTCCTTGCCTTGGGAAATTTTTGAAGAAAGCAGACCCTGCTTGAAGTCATCTTCTCATTGTACGAGTCTAAATAAATTTCCAATTATATTAGATGTTTCAAGGGGAAAGAGAGAGGAGGGCATTTGTCTTTGAGAACATCAATAAAGATGGAAAGGAAATTCCCAGAGATTCCCAAGTGTAGCAGCACCTCAAGAGAGTGATAGAACATCAGTGGGACACCAACCTTGAGTCTCAAACCCAAGCTTGGCAGGGACTAGAAGAGTCCCCAGACCTTAACCTAGTAATTACATTACATCATATTAGATTGCATTATGGAAGGTGATTGCATTCATTACACTACATTATGGAAGATAATCTGCTCTATCCAACGCCAACTGATCTAATCACATGTAACTACTCCAAGAAAGCAACTTAGACCAGTGTTTGGTCAAACAACTGAGAACCAGAGCCTAGCCAAGATGATATATAAAATTAACCATCTCACAAACATAAGTTTGTGGTCATAAAGCTTTACAAAATTACATAAACAAGATGAGGATGAAGGTGGATATTACAATTTACTTTAAAATTCTCTTTATAAACACTGGCATAAAGATAGATATAGATACACCTATACATACACAGGTATACATATACATATGCAAGTTAACTTTATTCTACACCCTAGTGGAGGTTCATTACCGCTTGAAATTCCCTAATCAGGAATCCACACCCCGGGGTGAGGGGGTTGGTTAGCATTTGATGGACTCTAATCAGGGATCTAAACTCTAGAAATTGCCACCTAAAGCATTTCAAACATCTCTATTTAAATCTGCTCTAGAAGGTCATTAATCAGCAGAAGAGATGTTAGAAATAATTTTTCAGATTGAATGAGTGGAGTTCAGGGTATGTGGTGGGCTAGAAGTGGTATGATACAGACCCTTCATCCTCAGTAAACAATACAGGAATCTGGCAAGCCCAGTAGCTAACAGCACTTTGTGTCTAGAATTCCATTTGGTTCTCTCTCTCCCACCTTTGTCTTCTGATCTTTCTTGTCTGTTGCCTGGTTTGACTAGAAATGTTAGCCGCTGTCTCACTGAACCTTTCACACAAGGGACTTGTTGAAACAATGAAATACACGGTGCCTGGGCCTTTGCCGAGCTTGCAGGACTGAGCGTGGCTGTTGTTGCACCTGTTTGCTTAGTAACAAGGGCACAGGTGGCAGAATTCAGTCGGAGAAGATGTGATATACCACCCAGGAACGAGGCTGTGGAGTCCCGAGTGGTGGAACGGTGATACAACGGCTAATGTGCTCATTGCTAACTGAAAAATTCGAGGTTCAAATCCACCCACAGGCACTTCAGATGAAAGGCCTAGTGACCTACTTCCAAAAAAGTACCCACTGAAAACCCTATAGAGCACTGGTCTACTCTGACACACATGGGGCCACCATGAGTTGGTGTCAACTCAGCAGCAACTGGTTACCAAGGCCATGAGGAGGAGGCCTATAGTCTTCACTTGCCTCTAACTCTTGGATGCACCTGACATTGGGACCTGACAACTGAAAGGAAAAATCAGCTGTTTGCCTCAGTAGAAATGAGAGGGAGGGAAGGGGGAGGGGAAGAGAGAAGAGAACAGGAATAGGACGGGGATGGAGAAGAAGGAGAGGCAGAGAAGAGGAGAAGGAGAGAGGCAGGGAGAGGAAGGGAGGGAGGGGGAAGCAGTGGCTGAGTCTGGCCTTGGAAAGAAAGGGGACTAGGGGAAGAAGCAGGTCTGGAGAAGGAGCTGATGCTGCAGACACTGGGATCGCAGGCGGCTTAGAGCTCATGTTGCTGTGGGGTGACCTGAATTCTTGGCCAGCAAGTGAGAATGCATCACGTTTACTGAGCAGCCTTTGCGGCACCTGCGGTCATTGCTGTGGTCACCAACTGTCTGCTTCCCAGACAGTGCTGTCTGCAGGAAGAAAAGTCCAGGACGATAGTAAGTAAACATAGACAAGGGTGCTAAGATGAACAGAGGGTAGCTAATGGTGCAGAATAGCAGACTGCTGCCCTACCAACACCCAGAGTAGGGAGCGGAATGGAGCCCCCAGCAACAGCACAGGGGTGTTCCTAATCCTAGGGCCTGGGTATTAACCAACCACAGAAACCACAACCCAGTCTCCTTGGAGCAGAATAAAGGAAGTGTTAGATTAACCACAGCCCCTTCCTCCCAGGCAACCGGGCTCCAGGATTCCTAACAACTGAGAGGAGACTAGCCACCTCCTTCTAGTTTTTCAGAACCTAACAGCTTGATTCTCCCCTCCCCCAGGAAGCCTTCCCTGACCACCCCTTCCTGAATAATAGTTTCCTCCTTGGATCTCACACCATTTGCTTTCTCTGCTGCATTGTTTCAGCTGCTGTTGAGTAATTTTGACTCATGGTGACCCCATGTGTATCAGAGTAGAACTATGCTCCACAGGGTTTAGAATGGCTGATTTTTTGGAAGTAGATTGCTAGGCCTTTCTTCCAAGGTTCCTCTGGGTGGACTTGAACCTCCAACCTTTCAGTTAGCAGCCCTTTTAGTAACAACAACATTAATAATGGTGATCTGATACATACTAAGCTTTTACTCTGCATCACAGTTTGTGATAAACCCTGTACACATTCAATTTTGTTGTTGTTCAATTTTTACAACCTATGGTATAGGTACTATGATTATTCCCATTTTACTGATGTGGAAAATAAGGAAACTGAGGCACAGAGATGTCAAGTATCTTTCCCACAATCACAGAGCTAATAGGTAGTGAAGCCATGATTCAAACCCTCCAAAGACTTAGCTGGATCAGATTCTAGCTTTGTCACTTGCTAGCTGGGTCACCTGGGACAAGTTACTTCAACTCTACACTTGAGTTTCCTCACTGGTCAGATGGGGATCACTCTGCCCACCCAACAGGAGTGTAAGGATTGACCGAAATAATGTGCATAAGGGGCCTGGTTGGCAGCCTGGATGGGCTAGGTACTTAATAAATACTTGTTGAATAAGTGAATAAGCATTTAATGGATAGCAGTACTACCAGTACGGCCTCAAGACATTGCCTCAACTCTTCTCTTCCATGTTTAGTTTTTCCAGTCCTCATTGTTGTGGGTGATACAGTGTGGGGTGGCTGCCCAGGCCACATTTCCCCAGAGGCCATCACAGTGTTGTGTCTTTGGGGAATTGCTTTTTGGCCTCTCAATCCACGTGGTTTGGAGTGGTGGTGATGTGGGGCTTCCATCTAGTCCTAAGGATTTTTCTAGCAGAATCTAGAGAGGCCAGGCCTCCACTCTCTAACTGGGAAATTCTCAGGTTGAGCACTGGGTCTGCTGGCAGCTATGTCCATACCACGTGGACAGAGCCTGCATTTGGAAAATGAAGCCATCACGCAGAGAAGGGCAGAGAGAAGAACCAGGGGAGCCCTGCAAGCCCACCAGCACCTCATCCCCAGTGTCCCTGAAGCCAGCCCTGTTCCACTCTTGCTGTAGTTTGGTTACATCAGCCAACACAGTTCCATCTTTAACTAAGCTAGTTTAAACTCTGTTCCTGTTATTTTCAAACAAAAGAAACTCAACTAATGCAATCACCTAGGTCACCACTCATTCAGTTATTCATTCAACCAACAGATACTTATTGAATGCTAGAAATGTGCCAAGCACTATGCACTTGAGTTGGTTCTGGGAGCATGGGCTGAGTGCCTGCTGAATACAAGAATGAGTGCTAGGCACATGCCTATGGAATGCTTCACATAAGCAGAACAATAATTCTGCCAAGTATGTATGTCCCAAGTTTTCAGACAACAAAACTGAAGCCCAGAGAACACGCTCACTGTCATGATAACAACAACAATCGCTACCATGGATCAAGGGCTTACCATATGGCAGGCACTGCATTAAGTGCTTCCAATGCATCAATCTACTTCATTTCACTGATAATTGAATTTTAGCACCTTAGGGTGCTAGCACTTATGAGATGCACCATTCTTTTAAAAGAAGAAAGGTGTTACCAATGATAATAACAAGATACTGCTGCTTGGAAGATGCACTTGAATTCTGAGATATTAAAATGTCAGTTGTATAGTTTATTAAGAAAATCTACATTCTACTTTGGTGAGTAGCGTCTGGTGTCTTAAAAGCCTGTGAGTGGCCATCTAAGATACTCCACTGGTCTCAACCCTTCAGGAGCAAGGGAAAATGAAGAAAACTAAAGATACAAGGGAAAGATTAGTCCAAAGGAGTAATAGACCACAATTACTATGGCATCCACCAGACTGAATCCAGCGCAACTAGATGGTACACGGCTACCACCACTGACTGCTCTGACAGGGATCACAATAGAGGGTCCTGGACAGAGCAGGAGAATAATGTAGAACAAAATTCTAACCCTCCCCCCCCCAAAAAAAAAAACCAGACTTACTGGCCTCACAGAGACTGGAGAAACCCTGAGAGTATGGCCCCCAGACACCCTTTTAGCCCAGTAATGAAGTCACTCCAGAGGTTCACCTTTTAGCCAAAGATTAGACAGACCCATAGGACAAAATGAGACTAAAGGGGTACCCCAGCCCAGGGGCAAGGACTAGAAGGCAGGAGGGGACAGGAAAGCTGGTAATAGGGAACCCAAAGTCAAGAAGGGAGAGTACTGACATGTCATGAGGTTGTTAACCAATGCCATAAAACAATACATGTACTAACTGTTTAATGAGAAGCTAGTTCGTTCTGTGAACTTTCATCTAAAGTTCAATTTAAAAAAAAAAAAGAAAGAGAGAAAAATATCAGCTGTACAATCATAAAATAAAGTAGCTTGGTTTCACAACAAACCTATAAGCTGCCCCCATTTTGTAGATGGAGAAATCACGGCATTGAGTATAAAGGCATTCACACGGAAACAAGTCTGAGTTCTTAATCAGTGCCCCACACTGCCTCCCAGATGCCCTGTAACATCACACACACACACACACACACACACACACACAAACATACACATACCACCACACACACGTACACACATACATATACACACCATACATCATACACACTTGCACACACATATATACACAAACACACACATTTATACACTCACAAACATACTCATACCCATATACACACATACACACATCCATATATACATATACACACACATACACTGCTCTGTCTATACTCAGCTCCCCAACTTTTGGTCCATTTAGAACTACTGACAAAGTTCCATCCCTAAAATGAACATCTGCCCAAGGGGACACTTCATTGTCTATTCTAGCCCCTGAGGCCAAAATATCTCCAAACTGTGGCACTTTGCTCTAGCCAGATTTTTGTCCAGATACTTGCTTAAGCTCTGCATGAAGTCATGAAGATCTTCCAAGCTGCCCTTGGTGCAATAGTAACCATATGTGTCAGATGGGAACGAAGGGTCCTCTAGGGACCTGCAGAAACACGGACAGAGGTCACAGCTTATTCCCTTCACACAATGAATGGGACACAAAGTCCTCAAAAGACGGACTTGGAATGTTTTTGAAGTCTCCCAGACTGCTTGGAGGACATTTTTGTCATGGTCTGGCAGCCCTGCTGAATTCTAGATGTGACTTTCCACCCCACCATCACAGTTCGAATGTTCTTTCAGTTCTGAAAAGTATCTTATGAAAAGGGCATTTGCAACACCCCTCAGAGACATTCCATTTTGTGAGGAGTGGAAAGAATGCAAGGATAGATGATGTCTGGGTTTTGGTACAGTGCAGTGCCTCCACACCGTCAAAAGTGGTCAGAAACGGGTGGTGCCAGGACCAGGAAGGGGGTTGGCTCTATTTGTTCACTGCTGTTGTCTCCTTGGTGCCTGACCCAGTGCTCAGCGCATAACAAGCACTCAGTAAACCTCACAGAATTCATGAAAGAGGAATTCCTACTCTCTCAAATGTTATCCATAGCCCCATTGTTGTGTCTGAAATTTTACCCTGATAAATTCATTTCTTTGGACTTAAATTAAAAGTCGCCTATTAAAAAATGCACACATTCCTAGGAAAAGACAAACCTTCAGCCCTGAGGAATTGTCCTCTCAGCCTGGATCAAAGAACAAGCTTAGGGGGTGAAAGAAGAATCAAGGGCGTAAGAAAACAGAATGTCTGAAAAGGGAAATGAGAGACAGAAGTGTTTATGAGACATCTACTATGTGATAGGAACTCCCCAGCCATTTTCCCTACATTTAGGGTGTCCAAATGTCCCACTGTCCCAGTCTGCCCGGGACTAACTGGGTTTCTAGGATGTAGGACTTTCAGTGCTAAATTAGGGAAAGTCCTGGGCAAACCAGGACAAGTTGGTCATGCTACTTAATATTATCTCATTTAACCCTCACTGCAGTCTTATGCAGTAGACACTAAAACCAAAAACCTGCTGCCGTCAATTCCGACTCACGGCGACCCTACAGGACAGAGTAGAACTGCCCCATAGAGTTTCCATGGAGGGCCTGGTGGATTCATACTGCTGACCTTTTGATTAGCAGCCATAGCTCTTAACCACTACACAGCAGGGTTTCCGCAGTAGATCTTAGGAGCCCCAATTTACAGGTGAAGAAACTGAGGCTCAGAGAGGTGAAGTCTTGCCTAAAGTCACATAGGAAGCTGGCTGTTCTGGCAAAATTTAAATCAAGACATGTTTGATTTCAAAGTTCAAGCTTATCCAAACGGATCATGACATGAAATCTAATTGACTTCATTGTTTATTCAAACATCATTCCAGCCCCTAAACATTGAGGGCTATAAACCCGAGCTTGCCAACCTTTGAGAACTTGCTAGAATAGAATAGAGCCAGGTTTGGTGCCTGGCACATTGCAAGTTTTTGATAACTATTTGTTGAATGAATTAACAATCATTCAGAAAAGCTGGGTCCTCCTCCTTCCTCCTAGCACTGTAACCTGCACAGTAACCTACTCTTTGGGGACTTAATTTCCTCCAAGGTTTTCTGAAGTGGAAGAGTCTGGAGTAGGATCTTCAAAGGTGGTAGACTTTGATTAGGCCAGGAGGAGAGGGGAAAGGTGTTGCAGGAGGGTAGAAGGACATGAACCCAGGGGGCAGACAGAAGGGGGTCAGACTTTCCAGAATGGAGCAGAGGGAAAGGGAGAGAGGAGATGTGAGAAAGCCAAACTGACTAGAGAAGAAGTCTGTGTCAGAGCGATGGGGCCAGATTGCAGAACGCTCTGGGTGCCAGGACTTGTCAATGCCCTTTACAGTGAGATGACACAGCCTCGGAGGACCAAGATGATCCCCGGGATGCCCCAGGGAGTAGAAAGAAACCATTAGACTCCTACTTATGTTTACTTTTAAATTTCTACTTTTGTATGCTTTACAATGAAAATAATATATTACTGATATAGAACACACATATGATTTGTAAGTAATATACATATATTAGGAACCCTGGTGGCACAGTGGTAAAGAGCTTGTCTGCCGACCAAAAGGCGGATAGTTCGAATCCACTAGCCACTCCCTGGAAATCCTATGGGGCAGTTCTACTCTATCCTATAGGGTCACCGTAAGTTGGAACCAACTCGACAGCACATGACAACAACAACATACATAGATTGGGGTTCTTGATGTTTTTTACAGCTGAGATGTATAACCAAAAAACTGGAAATCACTACATCTAGCAAAGGGTTTTTTGTTTTTTTTTTTAAATTCAGACAGATGAAATGGCCAAAGTCCATACTATAATTTTGTTCTCCTGAGCTTCACACACTCAAAAAAAATCCATTGTATTTTTTCCTCCAATTATCTGGTTACTTATTTTGCTATATTATTTTAATTTGACCTTGCCCTAAATTGGTGTCCATTCAGGTTATTGGCCAAGTAGGTGGTCACCTGGGATATTATTGGAGGGATACTAGACCAGTTCCTCCTGGCCTAAAATATTACCCATGTCAATTGTCAAAAGGGCTGACCTTTCCTGCACTTATGACTCTTTTGTGTTTGATACCGAAAGTAGGTATTAAAAAAATAACTTGTTATTTAGAACTTGTTGTGTGCCAGTTATGTGTTGGCACCTGGGCTATAAATAAGAGACAGTGGTGGCATGGGAGAAGAAAGAAAGGAAGAGAGAAAGACAGGGGAGGAAGGTGGTAGGGGGTATTTCACTGCTTAATGGGGAACACAGGCATGAAAATATATTAATAAAATTCAGTGTAATCAATGCCCGGTGTGTCGTGGGTTTTTAGTAAATATTGTTGACTAAATCAGGGGACAAAAAAAGAGTTAAAATAAAGGGAGATAAGAAGTGCCTTGAAGCCCCAGAAGAGCGAATGCCTGACTCAACCTGTGCAGAGCAGGTAAACTTCATGGAGAAAGTATGAGTGTCTCATGGCTGCAGTAACAAAGTACCACAAAGTGGGTGGCTTCAAATGACAGCAATTTATTGTCTCACAGTTCTGGAGGCCTGAAATCCAAATGCAAGGTATCTGCACAGCCATGCTATCTCCCAAGTCTCTAGGGGAAGAGCCTTTCTTGTCCCGCCCAGCTTCTGGGAGCCCCAGGTGTTCCCGGGCTTGCAGCTGCAGCTTAACTCCAGTCTCTGCCTCCACCTTCACATGGCCGTCTTCCCTCTGTGCTGTGTCTCTCTGTGCCTCTTCTCTTTTATAAGGACACCACTGATATTAGATTAGAATCCACCCTCCTCTGGTATGACTTCATGTTAACTGATAGCATCTTCAAAGACCCTATTTCCAAACAAGGTCATATTCACAGGTACTGGGGGTTAGGGCTTCAACATATCTTTTTTAGGGGGCACAATACAATTCGTAATGGTTTGCCTCCTGACCCCCAAAATTCATGTCCTTCCCACATGCTTGTGGGTTATGATATATGAAGAATATGTTTACTAGGCAGAGAAAAGGATAATGGGGATCTGAGACAAAGGAAATACACTCAGCAAGTCAAGGAGGTATCAATACCTTAATTATAGTTATCATAGTGGTACCCTTCTGAAGGAGAGAGAATGGGACATGGAGCCAGTTAGGTTTGACTGGAGAGAAATGCTGGAGATGGAGCAACAAGGACACAAAGGGGGCAAAGAAAGGAGGACAGAAAGAGGGGCAGCTCTTCAGGAATGGAGCATAGGGGTTGGGAAAGGTAGAGGGATGGGGAAGAACCAATCTGAAGCTTTGCCTTCAGCTTTGACAACTACCTAATGAAACCACTAGATGTCACCAAACACAAGCCAGCTCTTAGACATGAGGTGCAGGAAATCTTCATCCTAAAGAAATCTTGGACTCAGCTCTGGAAATGTCGTAAAGCTAAGGAATACTACACCCAGATCGTTCTAAGTAAAAGAGGAATGACATTTATAGCTGTCACCAAAGGAAATACCACAACTCCAGTGTTCCAGTGCCTATGTGCCAGTTGACACAGTATCTCAGTCAAAAGGAACCCTGATGGCGCAACGGTTAAGTAGTTGGCTGCTAACCAAAAGGTCAGTGGCTCAAATCCACCCAGTGGCTCCACAGGAGAAAGACCTAGTAATCTGCTCTCATAAAGATTACAGGCTAGAAAACTCTATATAGAGCAGTTCTACTATGTCACGTGCAGTCACTATAAGTCGAAATAGACTCAACAGAACCTAATAACAACATCTCAGTTAATCCTCAGAAAATCCCTGAGGGGCAATACTGCAATTGTACCCATTTTACAGGTGAGAATACTGATTGTTGCCTACACAAGTTCACACGGCCGGGAAACAGCTGAATTAGGATTGAATTCAGGTCTCTTCTTTCCAACTTTGCATCTGAGCTCTTTCACATTTCCACACCATACATCCTAGGGACATGACCTGCTGCCACCAGTAACAGTGACTCCCACAAGAGGAGGCTCAAGAGGTGGGTCAGAGCAACTTTTTTTTTTTTTTTTTTACATAGCTGTCTCCGCGTCTATGGTCCTTCACCTTGGAGCCTAGGAACTTTGTCCTGTGAGGTGTTTGACTATGTCTAAGAAGTTGCCCTGACTGTGGTCCTTGTGTGCTCTATTGTCTATATTGATATATAAGCATCACCTACAGTTATGTAGGTAGAAATATCTACCACCAAAGCTCTATCTGCAGGTGGGTGTGTTCCTTTACACCCTCTCACATCTCTTGGCATATCTATGTATCCATTCATAAATTAGTGTTTGTTAATATTATTGTTGCCAGAGCAACTCTTTAATTCATTAAACTCCATTATTCTAATATAATTACCTCTCCTTTATTTTACAGTCATGAGTATAACAGCTAGAAGAGGGGAATGGTAGCCTGGATTACTCAATACAGCAGAACTTTTTTTTTTTTTTTAACTTTTGGCATCTGTAGTATATGTTGCACTTTATTTCGGGGGGGGGGGTGTTTAATCGACCTATTCAGTTTCTCAATGTTGTTGGTGCTGGATATCATTAACATAAATGTATATGCTGTCTGATATAGGCAGTGGTTGAGGAAGTAGAGAGAGAAAAATAGCACATTAAGAGAACTAGAAAGCCACTCAAACCTCATAAATTAAGGCAGAACAGTAGTTTGGAATGAGGCATGATCCTGAATATACCCGAAGAGAAACTGGAAAATCCGAACATAAAAGCAGCTTTCAGTGTACTCATTCCCTCATTCATTCATTCTAACATTCACTGGGAGGCGCAGACGTGAGCTAGGCATGCCCCTGCCTTTATAACAGGGACCCCATGGTGGAGAAGATCCATAAGTGAATCATTACAATAGAACACACTGGGACTATATTTGAGATACATACACAGCGCTGATAGAGGGAAAAAGAAAACAAGGAGGAGAGAAGAGACATGGGGGGAAAAGACGTTCGAGCCCAGACACAGTTTAATCTGGAATTAAACGATGAATAAAAGCTCTTAAGGAGTGAACTGGATGGTGCCTGGCTACCATTACTGAGTGTTTTGGTCAAAGATTCTATAGCATAACCCTGATCAAAAGGGGCAAAAGGTGAAACAGAATCTCAAATTCTCATGGGATCCAGACTTTCCAGAGTTGTTCAAACTGGATGAACCCCTGAAACTATTGCCCTGAGATAATCTTTAAACCTTAAACCAAAAGTATCCCCTAACACAAAACAATTATGTGTATTGTTTAATTAGAAACTGATCTGCTCTGTAAACTTTCATCTAAACCACAATAAAAAGTAAAAAAAAAGATACAGCCAAAAAAAAAAAAAGTATCCCCTGAAGTCTTCTTTAAACCAAACATTAGTTTAGCTTAATCAGTAAAGAATATCTGCCTTGACTGGGGACCATGGTCTCAGGGGACATCTAGCTCAGTTGGCATAACATAGTTTGTAAAGAAAATGTTCTACATCCTACTTTGGTGAGTAGCACTGGGGTCTTAAAAGTTTGTTAGTGGCCATCTAAGATACTCCACTGGTCTCACTCTATCTGGAGCAAGGGAGAATGAAGAAAACCAAAAACACAAGGGAAAGATTAGTCCAAAGGACTAATGGAACACAACCACCACATCCTCCACCAGACTGAGTCCAGCACAGCTAGATGGTGCCTGGCTACCACCACCAGCTGCTCTGACCGGGATCACAATAGAGGGTCCTGGACAGAGCTGGAGAAAATGTAGAACAAAATTCTAACTCAAACACACACAAAAAGACCAGAATTACTAGTCTGACAGAGACTGGAGACACCCCAAGAGTATGGCTTCCAGACACCTTATAGCTCAGTAGTGAAGTCACTCCTGAGGTTCAGCCTTCAGCCAAAGATTAGACAGGCCCATGAAACAAAACAAGACTAAACGGGCAAACTAGCCCAGGGGCAAGGACTAGAAGGCAGGAGGGGACAGGAAAGCTGGTAACAGGGAACCCAAGATAGAGAAGGGGAGAGTGTTGACATGTCTTGGGGGTGGCAACCAATGTCACAGAACAATATGTGTATTAATTGTTTAATGAGAAACTAATTTACTCTGTAAACCTTCATCTAAAATACAATTTAAAAAAGCCATTTCCTAAAAAAAGAAATCAAAATATACTAAACAATTAAAAAAAAAAAAAGGATGTCTGCCTTGAGCATTGTGCTCTTTTAAAGAACTATCTACAAGGGACCAAATGACAACAGTAACTCAAAAGGTTAGATAAGAAGCTGCCGGGAGCAGTGAGTTTACGTTAAGGGGGAGAAACAACTCAGAAAAGGGGGGTGAGAATGGTAGCACAACTTGAAGCATGAAATCAATGTCACTGAATTGTACAGGTAGAAGTTGTTGAATTAGTGTATGTTTTGGTGTGTATATTTTCAACAACAACAACAAAATTACATTATTTTTTAAAAAGTCAAAAAAAGAAAAGTTCTTCAGGAGCAGAAGGGAATGCCAGGCAGAGGGAACAGCAGGTGCAAAGGCACAGAGGCAAGCAGACATGAAAAGTTCACAGAATGGCAAAAGTTTCAGTGTGACTGGTGGACTGGAACATTTAAGGAAATTGAGAAGGTTGAAGAGGAGGAGATAGGAGAGGTAGGAAGGGGCTAGATCCAGGGCCACTAGCCGCTGACCACTTACAATGTGGCTGTCCAAATTGAGATGCTCTGTAAGTGTGAAATACATACCAAATGGTGAAGACTTAGTATGAGAAAATGAATGTAAAGTATCTCTCATTAATATTTTTATGTTGATTACCTGTTAAATAGATAATATTTGGGACATACTGGGCTGAATAAAATATATTATTAAAATTCATTTCACTTGTGTGTTTTTACAATTTTAATGTGGCTACTAGAAAATCTAAGGTTGCCTATGTGACTTGAATTATAGTTCTACTGAACGGCACTGGGCTCATTCAAACATGAGGACACTGAATGTCATGCTAAGGAGTCTGGGGGTCATCTTCCAGTGATAGGGAATCACCAGCAGTTTTCCAGCGTAGGGGCAATTCAATCTACTGCAGGTTTGGGAATGTTCTGGGTGGCAGTTCAGAAAGACCTCTTTCTCGTGTTGCAGAAACTGGAGGGTAAAGCTGTGGTCTGGGAGGGAACTCTGGGGCTGTTACATCCTAACGCAGAAATGTTCAGGTCATTCAGACTCTGAACCAAGCAGAGAAGGGAAACGTGGAAGAACTAGTTAGGAGAAGAGAACACACTGCACAGGCTGAATCTGATTGTTACGTGGCAAGAAGACAGAGGCTCTCTTTAGTCTTTTGGAGGGAAGGCTGTACTCCTTCACCACCACCACCACCCCCTCACCACCACCACCTCATCCATCCCCACTCAATGATACAATCACTGTCTGGCGTAAAATGCAAAGCTGAAAAGATCATTGTCAGGACATGGGAAAATAAACTGGGAATGCTTAAGAGAATGACTGACTCCTTTCCTTGTTAAGGATCCAAGAAAAATCCAACCCCACTAGGCCCCAGACAGCAATACCCAACAGTGTACGCTTTTATGCCTTCCTTCAAGGCTGCTGACAGGAAAGGCCGTTTCCATGGAAGCAGGCCCAGCCGGGAGGCAGAACAGGGCAAACACAGCCGGTCTCACAGCCCGCCACTCTGGCCACAGAGCAGACTAGTTGGTAAATATTACACCAGGCACATACCAGAGACACAAAGCAAACAGTATGTCATCCAGCGCTGTGCTGGAATCGGTCCATGAGGAAATGGGGAGCTGGGGAACTGCGTGTCTTGGTTCCCATGTTACAAAGGACTGTCTCACAACACGACAGGGCGTACAGTGGGGCATCTCGACTTTTTGCCGTAGGGGAATTTTGTTATAATGAACAGCTTGTAGCACATCACCTTCCCAGACTATAGGTGCTGGTGGCAGGACAGATATCAAGTTCCTCTGGAGAGAAGTAGAAAATAAGTGGGCAAGTTAATTCTCCTTTCCGGCAGCCTCAGTTTTCCTTACCTTTAAAAGTTAGGGTGTAATCTATATGTCGGAGGCCCTAGGTGGTGCAAACAGTTAATGCAGCTGGTTGCTAACCAAAAGGTTGGAGGTTTGAGTCCACCCAGAGACACCTCAGAAGAAATGCCTGGCAATCTACTTCCAAAAAGATCAGCCATTGAAAACCCTATGGAGCCCAGTTCTATCCTGACACACATGGTTCTCCATGAGTTGTAATGGACTCCATGGCAACTGGTTTACAATATGTCACAGGGTCATTGTGAGCATTCAATGGGATAAAATAAGGCTATTAAATGAGATAAATGTGTGGTTGGCATATAGTACCAGTTTTTATCAAGTTGATGCTGACTCATGGTGAACCCATGTGTGTCAGAGTAGAACTGTGCTCCATAGGGTTTTCAATGGCTGATTTTGGAAGTAGATCGCCAGGGCTTTCTTCCAAGACACCTCTGAGTGGACTCGAACCTCCACACTTTTGGTTACCAACTGAGGTACTCCATAAGGTTAGTTTCACTTCCCACTCCAGTTTATCCATCTAATGTGTGGCTTCTAGAACTAAAGATATCATTCAAGGTGTGGTCTGCACATCACATATAAAAGTGGACTATCCCCCCCAACTCATTTTAAACACAATATTTCTACCAAGTAAGCCTAAGGTTACATTAGCTTCCCAGCACATACCACTGAATAAAACCACAGAATCATTTTCCCTTCTATTTTTTACATGGACTGCTGCTAAGCCACACCTCCTGCATTTTTTACCGATGTAATTGATGAGTACCTGTGTCCAAGTCCTGGATGTGACAACCATCCTAGGTAATCCCACTTTATTAGATTTAGGCCATAGCTCTAGCCTAGCAAGATTATTTGAAAGCTAGCCTCTGTCCTCAGAGAGTTTGCTCTCTGGAGCAATGATTTTCAAAATGTGGTCTCCTGACACCCTGAATCAGAATTAACTGAGATGATTATTTAAAACTGCAGGTTCCTAGGCCCCATCAGTGCACTGAAGGCTGCAGTGCAGGTATCGGCAAAAAACAAGGCTCCAGGAATTGACAGAATACAAACTGAGATGTTTCAACAAACGGATGCAGCGCTGGAAGTACTCACTTGACTATGCCAAGAAATTTGAAAGACAGCTACCTGGCCAACCGACTGGAAGAGATCTATATTTATGCCTATTTCCAAGAAAGGTGATCCCACCTAATGCGGAAATTATTGAACAATATCATTAATATCACACACAAGTAAAATTCTGCTGAAGATCACTCAAAAGTGGCTGCAGCACTATATTGACAGGTAACTGCCAGAAATTGAAGCTGGATTCAGAAGAGGACACAGAACCAGGGATATCACTGCTGATTCAGATGGATCCTGGCTGAAAGCAGAGAATACAGCAAAGATGTTTACCTGTGTTTTATTGACTATGCAAAGACATTCGACTGTGTGGATCATAACCAATTATGGATCACGTTGCAAAGAATGGGAATTCCAGAACACTTAATCGTGCTCATGAGGAACCTGTACATAGATCAAGAGGCAGTTGTTCAAACAGAACAAGGTGATACTGAGTGGTTTAAAGTCAGGAAAGGTGTGTGTCAGGGTTGTATCCTTTCACCATACCTATTAAATCTGTATACTAAGCAAATAATCTGAGAAGCTGGACTATATGAAAAAGAATGGGGCATCAGGATTGAAGGAAGACTCATTAACAACCTGCATTATGCAGATTACACAACCTGGCTTGCTGAAAGTGAAGAGGACTTGAAGCACTGACTGATGAAGATCAAAGACCACAGCCTTCAGTATGGATTACACCTCAAGATAAAAAAAAAACAAAAATCCTCACAACTGGACCAATAAGCAACATCATGATAAATGGGGAAAAGATTGAAGTTGTTAAGGATTTCATTTTACTTGGATCTACAATCAACACCCTTGGAAGCAGCAGCTAAGAAATTAAAAGACACACTGCACTAGGCAAATCCGCTGCAAATGACCTCTTTAAAGTGTTGAAAAGCAAAGATGTCACCTTGAAGACTAAAGTGCGCATGACCCAAGCCATGGTGTTTTCAATCGCCTCATATGCATGTGAAAGCTGGACAATGAATAAAGAAGACAGAAGAAGATTTATGCTTTTGAACTGTGCTGTTGGAGAAGAACACTGAATTTACTATGGCCTGCCAAAAGAATGAACAAATCTGTCTTGGAAGAGGTACAACTAGAACGCTCCTTAAAAGCAGGGATGGCGAGACTATGTCTCACATATTTTGGACATAGAATCTGAGTGGCATCAAATTTGGCTCTGAGCTTCCTGGCAGCCAGAGGGAAAAAAGGATATACTACACAATCTTAGTATCAAGGATAGTGATTCTTAACAAATCCTTAAGAAAGAATTTTTTTTTTTTCTTAATGGCAATTTCCCAAAGAACTTTTTCAAATGGCTAAAATGCCTCCAAATGATCTAAATAAGTACTAGATGGGGATTTGATACGTTCATATAAAAACTGCCAATCTATCATTAGTGTTTCCCCTAAGATTCTGCAGTAGAGTAGCCCCGTGCAACCTCAGAAAGCTACATGCTAAAGTGAAGAAAAGATGGCATATTTGAGTCTGGTGAGAAGAACCTGGAGGTCTTATATGCTTAATGCAAAAACTCACCCCTAGTAGAGCCATCCTCACACATCAAGTGTCCAAGCTACACGTCCCTGAGAATGAAACAATTCCAGAGTGTTAGGTAGCTTTCCAAGAAAACAGAATGGATACTCTCCAAGTCCAAAAAAGATGATCAACTCCTTTTTTGGAGAAAACAACTGTACCTGGGACAAGGAAAAGATAAATCCCTGGGGGAAAAAATCCAGATGTATGTCTCCTGGTAAGATGACGTCTCCTGAAGCAATAGATTGTTCTGTAGCTGACACTTGGAAAGGAGCTTTCTTTGAAAGGAGATTGCTGACTCTTTCACTAATCTTAGAGTGAGAGGAAAAATGCCAAACTAATGTATGTGAAGGTGGGAAGCAGGGAGAAAACGAAGGTCTGGAAACAAGAAGTGATCATGGTCAGAGTTCTACATTCCATTCTGTGTCCACAGATACCTTTTAGTTCTTGGATTAGAATTATCAAGATTAATAATTGTGCCCATTAAGATTGTTTTGTCAGAAGCATCGAAAACAAAGTCAGGTTAACTTGAGCAGAGAGTCCCTGAGTGGTGCAAACGGTTAATGAGCTCAGGTGTTAACAGAAAGGTTGGAGGTTCGGGTCCACCCAGAAGTGCCTCAGAAGAAGGACCTGGTAATCTACTTCTGAAAAACCAGCCATTGAAAACCCTGTGAAGCACAGTTCTACTCTGACACACATGGGATTGCCACCCGTTGGAGCTGACTCGACCAACTGGTTTTTCCACATTACACGCCAGAGCTCCCCATGGGCCTAGGCTGAGGCTGGGACTTCATCTTAAGTTGCACTCTTGCTTAGCATCTCCCCCCTTCCTAGTACTGGTTTCCCATTTCCTTACTGGTTTCTACTGGGAACAATTTCTTAATAAATCTTGTGCACATAAATCATTCTTGGGGTCTGTTTTTGGGGGAACTTGGCCTAAGACAACGGGATATTACAAAAAAAAGAGAAAGGATTGCTGGATAGTCAAAACAACGGAGATCTCCCTGCCTGGGTCTCGGGCTCAGCCCTCCCTGCATGATAAGGTAATGCCCTGAGGCCTCCTTCTTTGTAAGGGGCAGCAGCCAGGATTTCTGACTGGTGTGTTGCAGTCCATCTGCCATCTAGAACTAGACTTTTGCAAGCAGAACCAGAGACTTAAACAGCTACGAGGCAGAGCCAAGCAGGTGGATGCTTCCTAATCATTAACAGCAAAGTGAGACTTTCCAATCATTATTAACGTTGTTGTTGTTAGCTCCGTCCAGTTGGCCTTCAACTCATGGCAACATCATGTGTTACAGACTAGAACTGCTCCACAGGGTTTTCTTGGCTGTAATCTTTACAGAAGCAGTTTGCCAGGCCTTACTTCCAAGAAGCCGCTGGATGGGTTTGAACTATCAACCTTTAGGTTAGCAGCCAATCTCAAATTGCTTGCACCAGTCAGGCTTCTCTTATTAATACATACAGCAAAATCACCACAGAAGCAGAGTGTCAGGCCTCATCCCTGCAGATGACTGAAGAGGCAGCCAACTTATTCAGGCAGGAAGAGAAAACCGTATAGAGGGAGAATTATGATGCTTAATCACAAAAATGAGGGAGTGGGGAAGGCACCAGAGAAACCTAAATGTCAGCCCTCTGGAGAGCTGAATTGCTAGTTCCTTGGGTAAATTAGATCAGCTGAAATGCAAGGTTTCAAGGAATGCCTTATGAATGAAATGTAAGAGATTACTAGTCTGCAGATAAGAAAATTAGATGTTTGCAAGCAGCAGAAAAGAACAAGCAATTGTCACATATCAGCAAACAGTCTCCTTCAAGGAGACTGAAATCAAAAAAGGACAGTAAAAGAGATCTCGAAAAGGTGAGAATGGAAGAAAGAAGTGTGCCATCTTTTTAAACTCTTATTTCTCTGCTTTCTATGCTGCCTGCCCGGGAATGATTGAGGACGCTAATTATGGTTAAGAGAGTGAATTCTCCTAAGGCTAAGGATCTGTGCTATCTACAAGAGAAAACACTAGCCACATGTGGCTACTAAAATTTAAGTTAATTTGAATTAAATCAACATGTAAAATTCAGTGCTTCTACTGCATTAAGCTCAAATTCCAGCTCAGTGATCTGCTTGAGCAAGTCACATCCCTCCCCGGTCCTCAGTACCCCTGTCAGTAAATAACGGGGAGTTAACAAGAAAGCTCCCCTGACCTCTTCCATCTCTGATAGTCTCTGTTCTATGGTTTGTCTTGGAAAAATAACTCAAGAGGAACCATTCTGAAAATCTTCAATAGAGTTTGCATACCTAAAAACTCAAAGGGCATGTGTTCTGTAGACCCAGAGCTGCGCTTTCCAGATCCCCCTTCAAGGAAGAATTGGTTGCCGTTAGCTCTTGGCTCTTTGTGGTCTGCCTCAGCTGCAGAAAGCTGTTCCACCCAAGGCATGGCCTTCCTGGAGCAGCACATGTGCAGTGAGGTGGGGTTGTAAAGACCTGGCCATTTGGGCCCAACATGGGGCAACTCTGACAGGCAATACCCGCTACCCAGAGCTCCCTACTGGGATGTCTGAGGCTGTGTCAAGCCTGCATCACAGCTCAGCTTCTTCTGCCCAACCCAGCTTCCTCCCACATCCTTTCATCAATGTTACCTCTTAGGGAACATCTTGTGCCCTAAAGAACATCTCAGGGTCTGCTTCCAGAAAATCATATCTGTATCAATGTGTATATTAGTTTCCTAGTGTTGCTGTAACAAAACACCACAAAGTGAGTGGTTTATAAGAACAGGAATTCACTGTCTTACAGTTCCAGAGTCTGGAAGTCCAAATCAGGGTGTTAGCGGGTGTTGATTCCCTGTAAGGGCTCTGAACGAGAATCTGTCCTATGTCTCTCTTCTAGCTTCCGGTGACAGCTGACAATCCTTGGTGTTCCTTCCCTTATAGATGCATCTTCACACGGCCATTGCCTCACTGTCTCTGTGTCTCTTTTATGAAAACACTAGTCATATTGAATTAGGATCCACCCTACTCCAGTGTGACCTCATGTTAACCTAACTAGTAACATCTGCAAAGACATCATTTCCAAATAAGGTCACATTCACAGGTACAGGGGTTAGGACCTCAACATGCATTTTGCAGGGACAAAATTCAATCCACAACAGTGTGTCATATTGCAGGTGGCTTGGCAAAGCTGGACAAGTGGAATAAACAGATTCTGTGAGGATGATATAAGATAATAATAATAAATAGCAATTGTAATAGCAAACTATGCACAAGGCACTGTTCTATGTGCTTTATAGATTAACTCATTCAGTGCTCACAACAGCCCAGTGAGTTAGTTACCGTTGCTATAGACAAGGATACTGAGGTACAGAGGCTAAGCAACTGGTCCAAAGTCCCATAGCTAGTAAGCAACAGAAGCAGGATCCAAACCCAGGCATTCTGGCTCCAGAGTCTGTATTCTTAACCACCAATTTTAGTCACTGTTATCCTTACTAGTCTTAAGTCATTACCTCTCCCGGACCTCAATTTCCTCTTTTGTGATGTGAGATGTCTGGACCCCTCAAGCCCCTTCCACATTTGCTGTTTGGTATTCCCTCTCCTTCTCAATGACCTCACAGGCTCATGGTCACCCAGAGCTAGTCCCTGAGTCAGGCCTAGAACCAAAAGCCCACTGCTGCCCACACCCTAAGTCTGTTCGTGCCACGTCGGTCTGGCTTTGAGTGAGCATAGAATGTGAGGTGAAGGAGGACCAAGGTGGAGGAGGACCATCTTTCAGAGCAGGAAGAAACTGCTCCAGAAATAAACTCCCCTCCCAACCGCTACTTGGTTTCCATGTCTCTTCCTCCTCCATCGCCCAAGGAGGTAAACAGGTAGGGAAAGCCTGATGTCAGTCTCTCTCTTTCTCTTTCTCTCTTTGTCTCTGTCTCTCTCTTACACACACACACACACATACTTACAGAGGAAGTGATGTGGGACTTTCTCTAATTTGGCACTTAAAATGCACCAGGCATTGTACTAAAAGCTTCACAATTATTAAATAGTTTAACCCTTACAACAGATGAGGAAGACGAGGCCCAGAGAGGTTAAGTCACTTTCTTAAGGCCATGAAGATGGTAAGTGTCAGAGCCAGGATTTCTACCCAAGCTGGCTCCAGCGCCTGTGTCTTCTGATGACTCAGAGGCATCAAGCACCCCACTTATCAAGATAAACCAAAGTAAGTATGCTATCCTCAACCAGCATCACCAGTCTTATCTCCACCCTAAAAAAGCAAAAGACTAGGGGAATGTTGAAGAAGGAGGAGGGGAGGAAGGAAAAAAGGAAGGAGAGAGGGAAAGAGACAGGCATACAGATGGTTGCCATTGCTAGTGGTGCCTACAAAAAAAGGAACTATCACATCTGGTTGTCCAGTCTGAGACCTGCCTTAACAATTGCTAGGTTATTATGTCCTTTTGCAGAGAGGAGAAAGAAATGAACAGAGAGATGGTAGGCAGAGGGCTGGTGGCTGGGGGGCAAGGATAAGTGCGTTTCCTATAACTTAGGAGCATAAGCATTTAACCTGTATTGATTTATTTAATCTACACAACAACCCATGAGATAGGTACTTTGCGATCCCATTTTGCAGGTTAGAAAAGTGAGGCACAGAACGGGTAAATGATTTGCCATAATCACACAGTCAGTAAGTGTTCCCCTAAGTCTCATCTTTAATAAGTGAAATCTCTTTAGTCTCCATGATCATGAACTACCATTGTAGCATATAGTCTAGCAATACTAGTACAAGCAGGAATGAAAAGAATATTGAACCATTAATTAGGAGACCTGGGTTCTGGTTCCATATTTGCTCATTGAAAATTCTAATCTTGGGCAAGTTCTTTTCCACATCTCATTTGACATTTCCCCATTTATAAAATGAGCTGACTGGATGAGCTCATGTTGTAGTAGTAGTGATAGCAATAGTAGTAATAAAAGAAGTAATAGCAGTAATAGAAGTAGTAGTAGAATAGTATTAATGAAGTAATAGTAATAATATAAGCAGTAGTAGTAGTAAAAGTAGCAATAGTAAGGATAGTAGTAATAATAGTAGCAATGGCTTTAATGTCAGTAATAGAAGTTGTAATAGTAGTAGCAGTAATAAAAGTAGTAGTAGTCAAAGTAATAGTAGAAGATATAGTGGCCATAAAAGTAGTAGTAATAAAAGAAGTAGTAGTAGCTGAAGTAGTAGTAGAAGTAGCACTAATGGAAGAAGTCATAGTAGTATTAAAGTAGTGTAGTAATAGAAGTAGTAGTAATAGTAGTAGAATTAGTAATAAAAGAAGTAGGAGTAATAGAAATATTAGTAGTAGAAGTCATAGTAGTAGAAATAGTAGCAATAATATAAGAAGTAGTGATAGTAATAGAAGTAGTAGTAGTGATAGAAGAAGTAGTAGTGGAAGAAGGAGAGCCAGCAAAGGAGGAGGAGGTGGTGATGATAGCGGAGGTTGCGATGGCGGTGATGATGGTAGTAAAAGTGCCAGCATTCACTGAAGATCTCCTATGGGCACTGTGCCAAGTGTGTTGTGCATAGGTAGTCTTATGTATTACCCATTACTGAGGGCCCACAGCCATACCAGGCTGCCCCTCTAAGTTGCCCGCACAGAGCTCCAGACAGTGAGTGGCTGCATTCTCCCAAATGGTTATAATGCTCATTCCAAACGTCTTGCGACACCTAATGATTCAACCCTCGTCAGCCTCAGAATTAGAAGGAAACTTAGAATTAACTTCCCTCAGATAAGCCCTTTATAAATATTTTCCACGGAATGCCCTCTTTGCTTTGTTTGAAAGGTCGGCATTGAGACTGGTTGTCACCCAACACTCTGTTGACATTTCCTTTTTAAAGAACATAACATACATTCTTGGGTTGGACTCAAACACTCATACATTTTGTTTCTAAAAAAACTATTTATGGAAAAACACAATCATTGGAAATGTTAGGTAGAAGTCCTGAGTTCTTTCTGCCTCTTGATAAACGGCGCGAAATGTCAGCCCTCTGCAGTTCTAGGAGCAAGACTCCCCTCTCCAGCTTCATTCTTAAGGATGGACAGAAAGTGCAGAGATATCCCCAGCTTTATAATAATAATGACTGAGGACAATAATCGAGTTGCTAGTGTATTTCAGGCACTGTGTAAAGCATTTTATATGCATCTTTTCATTAATTTTCTCCATAACCTTATGAAATAAGGTTGTTACTACCAGTCTCATTTTACAGATGGTGAAACGAAAGCCCCAAGAGGTAAAGAAAATCACCCAAGTTCATGCAGCCAGTAAGTGAGAGAGGAGGGCTCTTAAACACAGGTCTGTCTGAATTCAAACTGGGACTCCCAGACCAAATGGAAGTAGCTGGGAGTAACCAGCTAAGGGAATTTAAATAATTACAGAAGAAATGAAAACTTCAAATAGTGATCCACAAAAACACAGTCATATGCGGTCACTGGCAGCACCCACCTAAGTAAGATCAGAGTGGAGAGGTGCGAAGACTCTATGAATACCTTCACAGTCATTCTTTATTGTTTGTTCAGCAAACATCTACTGATTTCCTAGAATCCAAACAAAGTCCTAGGAACTGAGGATACAACAGGGACCAAGACTGGCACAGTCCCTGGCCTCCCTGGAGCTCACAGTTGAGCAGGAGACAGCAAGTCAAATCAATAAGCAATTAGTATTCAGTGGAAGAAGCGAAATGGTAAGGGCAACACAAAAGGAATTACGAAAATCTAAGAGGGGGACCTGATGCAACCTGATGGGAGGCAAGGTGCAGCCAAGGAAGGCTTCCTAGAAGAGGTGGCACTAAACTGCTATTGGCAAGGCAAACAGAAGTCAGCCAGATAAATAGGGTTGGCTGTGGAAACAGTGTAGAGAAAGTCATGCACAAAGATCTGGAAAGAGGGAACACCAAAAGAACGGGAAACTGCAGACCATATGGCATGCACCTCCTATTGGTAGAGATCGAGGCCTCAGGCCTTCATGGCCAGATGACATGAGCCATTACAATTATGCAACTAAGTCCCCTAGTTCTGACTCCATCTCCAGGCTTACCCAGCTACTGTCTAGTTAGCATTTGGCTTCCCATAAAGTTTTGTCTATAGGGAGACAACGTCCAGACAGGACTAGAATTTCAAATGCAGATTAGTAAGTTGACTTTCCAGTTTTTACTTATTTCTCTCAAGTGAATCTGGTTATCATCAGCAGGTCCCCTGGACCCCAGTCACCTGACAGATCAAGCCCATACAGTTGAAGACTAGCTGTGAAACATCATGTCCTCACTCTACATGGACTCATCTGGTTGGGATGGATAATCCCCCAGGAGACACACTGCTGTACCATCCATGCATCAGTATTTATTGAGCATCTGTATCTCTTAGAATCATTTCAATTAAAAGCAACAGAAAACTCAACTTAAAGTCTTAAACAATAAGGGAATGTATTATCTCAAGTATCAGGAAACCCAGATGACCTGTTGTTGTTGTTAGGCTGTCGAGTCGATTCCGACTCATAGCCACCCTATGTGCAAGAGAATGAAACACTGCCCGGTCCTGTGCTATCCACATGATTGTTGTCATGCTTGAACCCATTGTTGCAGACACTGTATCAATCCATCCCATTGAGGGTCTTCCTCTTTTTCAATGATCTTTTACTTTAGCAAGCTTGATGTCCTTCTCCAGGGACTGTTCCCTCCTGATAACATGTCCAAAGTATGTGAGACGAAGTTTCACCATCTTTGCCTCTAAGGAGCACTTGGGCTGTACTTGTTTCAAGACTGATTTTTTTGTTCTTTTGTCAGTCCATGGTATATTCAATATTATTCGCAAACACCATAATTCAAAGGGGTCAATTCTTCAGTCTTCCTTATTCATTGCCCAGCTTTCTTATGCATATGAGGCAATTGAAAACACCAGGGCTTGGATCAGGCGCTCCTTAGTTCTTAAAATGACATCTTTGCTTTTTAACACTTTTAAGAGGTTTTTTGCAGTAGATTTGCCCAATACAACGCATTGTTTGATTTCTTGACTGCCGCTTCCATGGGTGTTGATTGTGGATACAAGTAAAATAAAATCCTTGATAACTTCAATCTTTTCTCCATTTATCATGATGTTGCTTTTTGGTCCAGTTGTGAGGATTTTTGTTTTCTTTATGTTGAGGTGTAATCCATACTGCAGGCTATAGTCTGATCTTCACCAGTAAGTGCTTCAAGTCCTTCATGATCTAGAATGGGTTAATTCAGTTAACTTAGTGATGTCATCAAGGACCAGAGTTTTTTTCACATTTTGCTCTACCATCATCTTACTATAGTTCCTGGTGTCTCATGAGAGATAGTATCCATCAGAAGAAAAGACCAAAGCTAGGCAAAGACTCCACAAAAAAAGAAAATTACAGACCAATATCAGTCGTGAATATAGATGCAAAAATTCTCAACAAAATTCTACCCAATAGAATTCAACAGCATATTCAAAAAATGACACATCATGACCAAGTGGGATTCATACCAGGTATGCGAGGATGGTTCAACACTAGAAAATCAATCAATGTAATCCACTACATAAATAAACAAGAAAAAAGAACCATGTGATCATCTCAATCAATGCAGAAAAGGCATTTGACAAAGTCCAACACTCGTTCCTGATAAAAACTCACAGCAAAATAGGAATAGAAGGGAAATTCCTCAGCACAATAAAGGGCATTTATACAAAACCAACATCCAACATTATTATCAATGGAGAGAGACTGGAAGCATTCCCTTTGAGAATGAGAACCAGACAAGTATGCCCTTTATCACTACTCTTACTCAACATTATACTGGAAGTCCTGGCTAGAGCAGTAAGGCAAGAAAAGGAAATAAATGGCATACAAATTGGTAAGGAAGAAGTAAAACTATCCCTATTCGCAGACAGTATGATCTTATAGATAGAAAATCCCAAGGATTCCACAAGAAAGCTACTGGAACTAATAGAAGGACTCAGTAAAGTAGCAGGATACAAGATCAACACACAAAAATCAGCAGGATTCCTATACAACAAAGGGAACTTCAAAAAGGCCATCAGGAAAACAATACTATTTACAATAGCTCCCCCCATAAGATAAAATACTTAGGAATAAATCTAACCAGGGACATAAGAGACCTATACAAAGAAAACTACAAAACACTAATGCAAGAAACCAAAAGAGATCTACATAAATGGAAAAACATACCATGCTCATGGATAGGAAGACTCAACATTGTGAAAATCTCAATACTACCCAAAGTGATCTACAAGTATAATGCAATCCCAATCCAAATTCCAGCAACATTCTTTACCAAGATGGAAAAACTAATCACCAATTTCATATGGAAAGGAAAGAGGCCCCGAATAAGTAAAGCAATATTGAAGAAGAACAAAGTAGTAGGCCTCACATTATCTGATCTCAGAACGTATTATACAGCCACAGCAGTCAAAACAGCCTAGTACTGGTACAATAACAGACACATAAACCAATGGAAAAGAATTGAGAACCCAGACATAAACACATCCACCTATGGCCAGCTCATCTTCAACAAAGGGCCAGAGACCATTAAATGGGAAAGAGAACGTCTTTTCAGTAAATGGTTCTGGCAAAACTGGTTTTCCATCTGTAAAAAAATGAAACAGAACCCAGAGCTCACACCATACACAAAAAATAACTCAAAATGGATCAAAAATCTAAATATAAAACCTAAAACTATGAAGATCATGGAGGAAAAAACAGGGACAACACTAA
>NW_004443937.1:8235033-8252410 GCF_000243295.1 Trichechus manatus latirostris
AAAAAACTCGTTGCTGTCAAGTCAATTCCAACTCATAGTGACCCTACAGGACAGGGTAGAATTGCCCCATACGGTTTCCAAGGATCAGCTGATGGATTTGAACTGCCGACCTTTTGGTTAGCAGTCAAGCTCTTAACCTTTATACCACCAGGGCTCCAGGACAACACTAGAAGCACTAACATATGGCATAAGTAAAGTAACTAACATAACTAAAACTACACACACATCACAAGATGAACTAGATTAATAGGACCTCCTAAAAATTAAACACTTATCATGCTCAACAGAAGACTTCTCCAAAAGGGTCAAAAAAGAACCTACAGACTTGGAAAAAAGAATTGGCTATGACATACCCAACAAAGGACTAATCTCTAAAATTTATAGAAAATGTCAACATCTCAACAATGAAATAAACAATACAATTAAAAAATGGGCAAAGGATATGAACAAACGCATCACCAAAGAAGACATTCAGGTAACTAACAAACCTATGAA
Source organism: Trichechus manatus latirostris (assembly GCF_000243295.1). Taxonomy (NCBI): domain Eukaryota; kingdom Metazoa; phylum Chordata; class Mammalia; order Sirenia; family Trichechidae; genus Trichechus; species Trichechus manatus. The sequence goes on from NW_004443937.1 coordinate 8,235,529, forward strand.
GAGATGCTTGCAATCATTAGCCATTACAGAAATGCAAATCAAAATTATAATAAGATACCATCTCACCCTGACATTACTGACACTAAACAAAAAAACAGAAAATAATAAATGATGGTGAGGTTGTGGGGAGATTAGAACACTTATACACTGTTGGTGGGAAGGTAAAATGGTACAATCACTTTGGAAAATGATATGATGCTTCCTCAAAAAAGACAGAAATAGAAATACCATATGATCCAGCAATCTCACTCCTAGGGATATATCCTAAAGAAATAAGAGCCATGACACGAATAGACATATGCACACCCATGTTTATTGCAGCATTATTCACAATAGCAAAAAGATGGAAACAACCTAAGTGTCCATCAACAGATGAATGGATTAACAAACTGTGGTATATGCAACAATAAAGAATAATGACAAATACATAAAACATCTCACAATGTGGATCGATTTGAACGACATTATTCAGAGTGAAATAAGTCAATCACAAAAGGACATATATTGTATAAGACCAGTACTATAAAGTAACAACAAAAGGTTTACACACAGGAAAAGAAGAAAAAACATTCTTTGATGGTCACCAGGGGCAGGAAGGAGAGGGAGGGAAAATTGCCAATTAGAAGACACAAGTTAATATTGGTGAAGGGTAAGGCAATACATAACATGGTGGAAGTTAGTACAACATGGCCAAGACAAGAGAGGACACTGAGAGGAACACAAGAATAAAGGGCAACTACGGTAACTACTATAGCTTAGACAACCCTGCAGCAATAGTATTAACAAACAATAATTTACAAATGGACAAATAGGTAGATACATACGTTAAGAGGTGTGGGAGGATGTAAGGGAACACATCCACTGGCAAATACAGGCTTAGTGCAGAATATTTCTACATACATAACTGTAGGTATGGCTCATATAGAGCACACAGGGGGTGTAGTCAGGGAAATTTCTTAGACATCACTAAACACCTCGTGGGATGAAGTTTCTAGGCTAGAAGACAAAGGACCATAGACTTGAGGGACATCTATGTTAACTGGCACAACATAGTACATAAAGACAATGTTCTGCATCCTACTTTGGTGACTAGCGTCTGGGATCTTAAAAGCTTGCAAGCGGCCATCTAAGATACAACTATTGGTCTCTTCCTGTCAAGAGTGAGTGAGGGTGAAGGAGACCAGAAGAAGTAGATGGTGCCCAGTTACCATTACCAACTGCTCTGACTGGGATCACAGCAGAGGGTCCTGGACAGAGCTGGAGAAAATTGTAGGAAAAAAAAAATCAAATTCACAAAAAAGACCAGGCTTGTTGGTCTGATGGAGACTGGAGGATCCCCCGAGACTATTGTCCTAAGACACCCTTCTGACCGGGAAAGGAAGCCATACCCAGGGACCACCTCCCAGCCAAACAATAGACAAGTACATAAGATAAACAATAACACCCAAGAGGAATGTACTCCTTAGAAAAATAAATTATATGAGATCAAAAGGATATTATCTGCCCAAAAGCAAAGTCAAGAAGGCAGGAAGGGGTACAAAATCAGAAAGAAAGAAAATGGGGAAACCAGGGAGGAAATGGGAAGAGTGCTGACACACAGTGGGGAAAGAAATCAAGGTAATGAAACATTCTATGTACAAATTATCAAATGGGAAACTAATTTGCTCTGTAAACTTTCACCTAAAGCACAAAAAAAAGAAATATAAAAAATAAATAAATAAAATTTAAATAAAAGACAAAAAGAGTCTTTTGCTACCCTGTATGCTTTTATTCCCAAAAGCCCCCCAGAATATTTTCCTTCAAATCTCATTGGCCAGAACTTGGTCACCTGCCTCTTCTAAGCCAAAAATTGGTAAGAAACAGAATTGCCAGGATGAACTTGGACTAGATCATCTCTGGGACTGGAGAAAGTTTCACCATGCCTTAGTTATCTAGTGCTGCTATAACAGTAAAAGTGGATGGATTTAACAAACAGAAATTTATTCTCTCACAGTCTAGGAGGCTAGAAGTCCAAATTCAGTGAGCCAGCTCCCAGGGAAGGCTTTCTGTCTCTGTCATCCATCTTCCCCTGGTCCAGGAGCTTCTCAGAGCAGGGACCCCAGGTCCAAAGAATGCACTCTACTCCCAGAGCTTCTTTCTTGGTGGTATGCGGTCCCTCTCCTCTCTTCTCTGTCCTCTCTTTTATATCTCAGAAGAGGTTGACTCAAGATACAACCTAATCCTGTAGATTGAGTCCTGCCTTGTTAACATAACTGCCTCTAGTCCTGCCTCATTAACATCATAGAGGTTAGGATTTACAACACATAGGATAATCACATCATATCACAAAATGGTGGACAACCACACAATATTGGGAATCATGGCCTAGCTCAGTTGTCATACATTTTTGAGGGACACAATTCAATTCATAACAATGCCTGTCCCAGGGCTCTGTGGAGAAGGGCAAACACTCAACTATCAGGGGCTCTGCCAGCCAGGAAAAGGCAGGGAGGTGTGAGAAATGGGTATGGGCCATTGTCTGCTACCACGGCCATGTCCTGGCACAGAGTAGGAGCTCAATAAGCGTTTTCTGAATGAGGTAAAGGAACGAGCAAGTTGTGGTGGTTACAAGAGATGGGTCGGCAGAGCAGCTATGGACGTGGATTCAACGCAACCCTTTGAGTTGCAAGAAATGGAAACCCAATTCAAGCTATTTTAAGAGAAGAATAAATTATAATTACTGGTCAACATAATTGAGAAGTTGTAGTGGCTTCAGACATGGCTGGATCCAGGTATTCAAATAATATTTTCAGGAATATGTCTCAATTCATCTCTCAACTGTGCTTTTTGCAGTGAAGGATTCACTTTTGTGTAGGCAAGATGGACAACAACAGCTTCAGACCTATGACTTCCCAACTCAATAACCCCAACAGAAAGGGGACTTCTCTTTCCCAATATTCCAGCACAAGTCACAGATCTGAGTCTCAATCGTCTGGCTCAGATCATGTGCCCATTCCTAAAACCATCCATGTGGCTATGAGGGGAGCTGATTATTTAGGCTTGAGTTCAATGTCTATCCCATGGAGTGGAGAAGGAGGAGGAGGCTGGTAAGAAGCATAAGTGGACAAGGAAGTAGAGCAGACATGGCATGAGGGAAGGGTGGGTAGAGGGTGGAAGAGGGATGGGACTTGGCTTCTCTTTGGCAACTTCCATTGTTCCCTCACACTTTCCACTTGATTTTTCTTTGGCAGGTATGAAACAATTGAACAGTCTACATGTTTCAATAGTCTACTCTTCTTGCTACAAAAATTACTTCCAAGAATCATTCCAAACCAAGAGTGAAGTGGGTGGATGGGGAGAGAAGTTCACATTTAATTAATGGAAACTATGAGTCTTCAAATGACCTAAGTGGTAGAAACTTCATTTAACCTAGGCTTAGAAAGGGAGCACCCCGGGGATTATTAATGAAGTCTATTTCTTTTGTTTTGTTTTGTTTTCATGGCCACAGTGAAAATAAAGGGGAAGTGTATAATTGGTGTCATTGGGTTAAAATGTGGTAATTTAACCATGTGCAGTTTTGTTCAGGTGGATAAGAGTGGGAACGGGGCTGAGAGCAGAATAAACATGGCAGGTACGTTATTGCAACACATGGTGTAAATAACATGCCAAGCTGTCTGTCTGTTTGGAAAAGGAGTTGGGTTGAACATGGGAGTAGTTTTTATGTAATTTGGAACCCATGATAAATGCACTAATTTCAGAAGGATTTCCAAAATGGGGCCTTCCCACGTGAACCCGTAGGAGGCATCAAACATCACGTCCCTCTAGGATAAACCTCACGGCAAACAAGAACACATTGCAATGTAGTTTGATTGGGACATATTTCTTGGCCCAATTACCCTACAATAAGGCCTTTGCCCTTGCTGTTCTCCCAGCTGGAATGCCCTTCTCCATGACCTTTGCATGGCTGACTTCTTCTTGGCCTTCAGATCTCAACTTAAATGCCCTTATCAGAGGGCCCCTTGCCCTGACACTTAACCCGTACTCGGCCCATAGCAAACTCCTCCCTCCTCCCTCCTCTCCCCTTTTATGTCTCCAAACCCTTCCATAGGCTGTTCTCTCTACTGGGAGTGTTTTGTCCTCCCGACCCAAGCACCCCTAGACAACCTGTTTATTGTCACCTTCTTTCTGTAGCATGCCTGGACAGCCCTGACAGCATCAATCCCCACCCCCACGCCCGGGCCCCGCCATCAGTGCTTCTACCTCTCCCTGATCTCATAGAGTAAGGAGAGGCACAGGATATAATAGAAGGAACATAACGCCCTGGAGTCAGACAGCCCCACATTTGAACCTTGGCTCTAATGCACATTATGAATGCTCAGGAAGATGTTTAATCCTTATGGACCTCAGTTTTCTCACCTGAAAATTGGGGCTCATAATTTGTTGTTGCTGTTAAGTGCCATCGAGTCCATTCCGAATCATGGTGAATCCCTGGGTGGTGCAAATGGTTAACTGTTGGACTACTAACCTAAAGGTTGATGGTTTAAACCCACCCAGAGGCACCTCGGAAATAAGGCTTAGGGATCTGCTTCCAAAAGATCACAGCCTTGAAAACCCTGTGGAGTAGTCCTACTCTGTACACTTCGGGTCACCATGGGCTCATAATAGCATCGGCTAATAGAATAGCTTCAGGACTAAATGAGATCAAGTACGCACAAAATGTCCAGCCCCAGTGCCTCACATCATTGCTTTAGGATTTAACATGAATTATAGCTATTTGTGGATGTGTGTCTGTAATGATAGATTATGAATTCTTTAGGGGAGGGACTACATGCTGTTTCTCTTTGTAGTCTTAGATCTTGTATTTTGTTTAGAACATGTTGTTGCTAGGTGCAGTCGAGTTGGTTCGGATTCATCACAACCCTATGTACAACAGAGTGAAACACTGCCTGCTTCTACACCATCCTCAGAATTGTTATTATGCTTGAGCCCATTACTGCAGCCACTGTGTCAATCCATCTTCTCCAGGGTCTTCCTCTTTTTCGCTGACCATCTACTTTACCAAGCATGAGGTCCTTCTCAAGGGACTGGTCCCACCTGATAACATGTCCAAAGTACATGAGACGAAGTCTCGCCATCCTCACGTCTAAGGAGCATTCTGGCCACACTTCTTCCAAGACAGATTTGTTCGTTCTTCTGGCAGTCCATGGTATATTCAAGATTCTTTGCCAACACTATAATCCAAAGGCATCAATTCTTCGGTCTTCCTTATTCATTGTCCAACTTTCACGTGCGTATAAGGCGATTGAAAATACCATGTCTTGAGTCAGGCGCAGCTTAGTCCTCAAAGTGACATCTTTGCTTTTTGACGCTTTAAAGAGATCTTTTGCAGCAGATTTGTCCAATGCAATACATCGTTTGATTTTGCGACTCCTGCTTCCATGGCATCGATTGTGGATCCAAGTAAAATGAAATCCTTGAAAACTTCAGTCTTTTCTCCATTTATTACAATGTTGCTCACTGGTCCAGTTGTGAGGATTTTTGTTTTCTTTATGTTGAGTTGCAATCGATACTGAAGGCTGTAGTCTTTGATCTTTATCAGTAAGATTAAGTAAGACTTTCAACAAGCAGAGTTGTGTCATCTGCATATCGCAGGTTGATGATGAGTCTTCCTTCAATCCTAATGTCACATTCTTCTTCATATAGTCCAGCTTCTCAGATTATTTGCTCAGCATATAGATTGAATGAATATGGTTAAAGGGTACAACCCAGATGCACACCTTTCCTGACTTTAAATCATGCAGTACCCCTTTGTTCTGTTGGAATGACTGCCTCTTGGTCTATATACAGGTTTCTCATGAGCACAGTTAAGTGTTCTGGAATTCCCATTCTTCGAAATGTTATCCATAGTAGGTGCTTAATAAGTGTCTGTCAAATTAAATTGGATGCCATTGTGACATTATGCTGGCATTCGAGTGGCTTCTGTACTCGTTCTCCTTGACATGCAACTATCCACAGAAAGAAAACCCATATGGTTCATGTCTTCATCAAGAACGTTAAAAAGAAATTTCGCCAACCATGAGAAAGTAAGCATGTCCCACGTTCCCACAGCAAACAGAATTGTTTTCAATGAAGTTTCTAGTCTGTGCACTCTGTCCCTCTAACCCTTGTTCATTAGTGTGAGAAACAAAAAAGTGACTAAGAGCAACTGCACACAACGGGCAGGAAATAACATTTGGCTGGTATCTGAGCCTTTCATCTCTCTTTGAAATGGGTGCATCTTCACATTAACAGCAGAGGTCTGTTTCTCCCAAAAATTGTTCAGAAAACTCAAGACCAAATGTCCTAGCCTTCTGCTGCCAGAAAACTGCCAGCCTCTCCCTTCTTCAGCCTCTGGGACTGTGTCAAATTTAAGGTCATGACCATAGGGTCTCAGAGGAGCCAGACATGCTAACAAAGTATTATTTGCTTTCCTGGTTTCTTGTGCATTAGACAGAAGCCTTCCGCTCCCAGAGTCCCAAGAACAAATTCCTGTCCCAGCCCATAACTTCATCACTCAGCCAGGCACGAATCATTTTATCAGACACCTAAGGTGGCTCCAGCATCCCATTCCAAGTTCTGACTATGTTTTCTTTTTTCCAACATTATGAATGTGCTTCTTTTTTAAACATGTTTTTCTTGGAACGATCTGCACGTCCTCATTTTAGTCTTCCAGACTTCACGCATAATATGCTCCTTAAAGAGTCAACCGTAGCTGATTAAATACCATTAATGCACGCATTTAACAGGAGGGCAATGAGATATGCTACATCACTCAAAAATGGCAGGAGAGTTGAGAGGGGAAGGTGGTGGTGGGCCTGAGGTCGCAGACTCGCCATCCAGGGACCATTCTTCATTCACTAAGTTGTCATTTACTTGGAATATCTCCCCCGTTCCATGGATTTTCAGCATGTTTTCCCATTCAATGGGAAAATGGAAGGAAGAGGTCATTGAGACCTTTCATTTTTCTCATTCCTGTCATATAAACACTAAGAAACTGCCCTCTCTAAAAATGCTGCTAAGTTAGGGCAGTCCAGGGATATTTCAAGACTGCATTCTGGCCATTTCTCTCTGTTTTATGTGGCTTCCTGCTCTCACAGCCGATGAAAATAGCTCTTGCCATGGCAACACCACATAGAGATATGGCATGGATTTTTTTTTCTTTTCTTTTCTTTTTAAGCAATACTGTTTTTGTTTTTTTTTTTTAACTGAACTAATCTGCCCCTTTTTCTCTCCCCCTACAATCACACCAGTGTTGGCAGGCTCTCCCCTGAGGGCATGTGAGGACACCTTAGCCACCTTTACCAACAGGGCATAGTTCTGCCTTCTTTATTCCACCACATAGCATTAATCTTATGTTATTTATAACTAGTTTTTAAGTTTGGGTTCTCAAGTCCAAGTTCTTAGCTTGATATTCAAGGCCATTTACAATTGGCCCTGCTGATTCTCCATTTGCATATACTAAACAAACAAAAAACCCGTTGCCATCGAGTCAATTCTGACTCATAGCAACCCTATAAGTCAGAGCAGAACTGCCCCATAGGGTTTCCAAGCAGCAGCTGGTGGATTCAAACTGCTGACCTTTTGGTTAGCTGCCCAGCTCTTAACCACTGCACCATGAGGGCTCCCACATACACTGCCTTAATTTTACTTTACATGCTAATAATACCGAACTGCTTATCTGTGACCGAAATGTACCCGTTATTTCATGGCCATCCTGCCATGCATTACAGTCAAGCTCAACATATCACCTTATCCCACACACACACACACGTTCACACACACATACACGCAAATACATATACACATAAATCCACTCACTATAGTGTTTGGACAGTAAAGTAAAATTTACTAAAGGTCTGTGGAGAGAAGACTGAAGAGGAGGTTAGATTGTGAATAGTTTGTCCAAGTTTCCTTTTAAAATATTTTCTCAAAATACCTTTCCCTATGATGACTGTCAAATATGTCTCTCTCTCCTCTTTACCCAAAAACTGATCTCCAGTTGAAGTTAACTCTTTTCTCCCTACTGTACCCCCAGATCAAAAATCCCACTAAACAAGAACCAGGGAGCTAGCTCAGAGGTTTCAGTAAAAACAAATCATCAGGCAAATCTTGACTGAGTGAGACATAGGTAGGGGAAAGGTGGGTGTTGTTCAATACATAGTGGAAGAGGCTGCACAGGCCTGGCTCACTATTCTTCACTCCCCATTGCTAACTGCCACATTGTCTCATGATCTTGTTTCTCCAGTCTCTACAAAAGGTTTAAGATTAACCAATGTTCCTCCTTGGAGGGTGGAAAACAAGTGATAATGATCTAAGGATGAAAACCTAACAAAGCACCCATCTTGGGACAAGAAAAACCAGGATGTCGCCAGATAATCCCCAAGAATACCAGTAGAAGATTAACTCATCTGAGACATGACCACCTCAAGGGGAAACTAACACAAACTTCTAAGACCCATAATCCTGCCCCTATAAAAGCCTTCAGCCGATCTCCACTGGGGGAAACGGGTTTTTTGGAGGAATCTATTCCCCTCTGTCTCCTATATATTGATATATAATAAACCTCTTGCGGCTCACCTCACCCCTGTCTCAGAATTGGCTATTGTGGCAGGCGGCTCCAATCCACGTTATTGAGGTAACAAATTTGGTTGCCCTTTCGGAGAACTACAGCCACTTGAGACACAGCGGCCCTGGGGCAGGGCCTGGGGCTGATTGTCAGCTCTCCCGACAAGCGGCCACAGGAGGTTTCATTTGCCTCTGGGGAGACTATCGGCCAGACCTGGGTCTGTCACGGCACCACTGGTCCCCAACTGCTCCAAAAAGAGGTGGGCGAAAGAAAAGCAAGACCTGTATAGGAGTGATCCCAAGGTGAGTTCGCAACTCCTCTCCCTGTTGTGCTTAGGGCTGGGGTGGATAGGGCAGCCCCCAATGATCATCCCCGTGAGTAGGCTTGCAAGTAGGGACTCCCAGTGACTCTAGAGTTCTGGTTCTGGGTGTGTGAATGCTCGTGAGAGTGTCTGGGTGGTTGAGATTCTCTAAGATCACCTCTGTCAGCGGACAGAGCCATCTGAGAGGTTGAAGAGGGTCAAGATCACCTCCATCAGCTTGCGGGATTTCTCGTGAGTGTGTCTGGGAGGTTGAGATTCCCTAAGATTGCCTCTGTTGGCAGACAGAGCCATCTGAGAGGTTGAAGGGGGTCAAGATCACTTCCGTCAGCTTGTGGGATTTATCCATTTACTGTGGTTTCGTGTCTGTCCTGTCCATTCGTTTACTGTGGTTCTGTGTCTGTCCTGTCATTGTCTGCGTGTAATTAATAGTATACCATCTACTTGGGCAACCTGATTTGGCTGTTAAGAGAAAGTTTCAGGGAAAAAAAAGGAAAAAAAGAAGGAGGTAGAGGTGGATTTTCAGATAGACCGTTTATAATAAATCACCATTGTGCTCAGAAAAGAGGGACTCGCCCACTGGTAAACAGGTGCATGCAGGAAAAACACCCATCATGGGAGGAGGCCCGTCTATCCTAGCCAAATCTCCTCTAGGCTGCATTCTAGCAAACTGGAAGAGGTACAGCTATAAGCCTATGACAAAGAAAAAAATGATATACTTATGTAACAATGTGTGGCCCCAATACCATCTGGGGGACCAGCAACATTGCCCCCAAATGGGTATTTGGCTTACAGCGAGATTTTTCAACTTGACTTGTTTTGTAGAAGGGAAAAGAAATGGGACAAAGTTCCCTATATTCAAGCTTTCATGTCTCTCTATCAAACTTTGAATCCCTCAGACCAGGTTCTTTTCCACAGAAAGCCAAAGGCAAAAGTGCTTCCCGAATCCTCACCGAAGGATTCTCTCTTAGAAGGACTAACCCTGTCAACTGCTTCGGCTCTCCCTCCCCCATATGGGGAAGGTGCAGTGGAAGCTGACAGGTCCTGTCGAAGAATGACGACAGAATCCCCCACCAGAAGGGCCGAGCCTGATTCTAGTTCAGCCAGCTTGGGAGAAACTGGTGAAGGAAGAAAATCGGGAAGTAAGAGTCCGACTTCATCAGGTATGGTCTCCCCCCATCACACTTGTCAGGGTACTGTTTTCGGTGAGGGTGCTGTCGGGGTTCGGGCAGGATAATTTCCCTTAAGAGAGGTCCCAGCTGGAATGGATACTGAGGGATGGCCTTGAGGAACAATGCTATTACACATTCCATTGTCTACTTCTGATTTGTATAATTGGAAGAATCACAACCCCCCATACCAGGGTGACCCGAATAGAATGACAGAATTAATCCTCTCCATTTTCTCTACTCCCCTCCCCACTTGGGCAGATATACAAGCCCTTTTAACCACTTTATTGACTTCAGAGGAGCACTGCATGGTGTTAGAACAGGCTCAAAAAGAGGCTGACAGGCTCCATAATCTGAACCTGTTAACCCGACCTTCAGGAATAGAGGCCATTCCAACACGAGTCCCGGGCTGGGATCATAACCAAGAGGAGGGGGCAGATAGACTTCAATTATACAGGGATTGTTTGATTACTGGACTGAGGAAGGGGGCCCCTAAGCCCAAAAGCTTGCAAAAGGTTAGGGAAATCATTCAAGGGGAAAAGGAAGATCCGTCCATTTTCTTAGAGAGAGTGACAGATGCGTTCCGCCAATACACCAACATAAATCCTGAGGACCCTAACAATTCCTGGCTCCTAAATATGACTTTCATTTCCCAAAGCACTCCCGATATTCAGAAGAAATTGCAGAAGTTAGAGGGGGGACTCAGGATGTCCATAGGGCAATTACTTGAGATTGCTTTTAAGGTCTTCAATAATAGAGATCAAGTAGTGGAGTTAAAGGAAAAACAAAAAATGAAGCAAAAAGCAGCTTTGCTGGCAGCTGCCCTAGCCCTTCCAGGTCCGGGGGAAAAATAGGAGGCCACAAGAAGGACAATCCTAGGGCATGGGGTGCAGCCACCCCAGGACCTGACTGGTGTGCTTACTGTAGAAAAGACGGACACTGGAAATGAGACTGTCCCAGAGGAAGGCGGCCATGACCCACTACCCTCTAAGCCTATCAGGAGGGGTCGCCACAGGGAGATGATTCAGAATGGCTGGGCCTGGGGCTAAAATCTTCATTGCCTATCTCCCACCATGAGCCTTGGGCAACCCTAAAGGTGGGAGGGTGCCCTATCAACTTTATTCTGGATATGGGGGCTACCTTTTCAGTTCTGAACACTGCTGAATCTTCTCTTAGTCCACACACTGCTCCGGTGGTGGGGGTCTCAGGAAAGCTTGCCACCCAACCCTTCCTCCAACCAGTAAATTGTGAAGTTGGAAAGAAATTGGTAAATCATGAGTTCCTTTATATGCCGGAATGCCTGGCCCCCCTTTTGTGGCGGGACCTCCTTTTGAAACTGGGGGCCCAAATCACTTTTGAGCCATCCCGAATACTGGTGCAGATCCGGCCTGAAAACACATGCGCCTTGCAGGCAGCACTGTTACAAGAGGAAACAGTGACACCTAGCGACATTCTTTTCTATATTCAACAAAAGGTGAATCCAGAGGTCTGGGCATCAGAAAGGCCTGGGCGAGCTAAGTCAGCCACAGCGGTTAAAATAACTTTAAAACCTGGAGAACCTGTTGTAAACCAAAGGCAATACCCCTTCCATAAAGAAGACTTAGAAGGAATTGCACCATTGGTTTACTGATACATAGAAATTGGACTTTTAAAATTCTGCCAGTCTCCGTATAATACCCCTATCCTACCAGTATTGAAACCAGGGACAGGAGAATATCAGTTGGTTCAAGACTTGAGGAAAATCAACCAAATAGTAGAAGATATTCATCCAGTTGTGCCCAACCCATATACCCCCTTGGTTACTATACCTAGTCAATGTGCTTGGTTCTCAGTATTGGACTTAAAGGAGCTTTCTTTTGCATCCCTCTACACCCTGAGTCTCAGCCCCGGTTTGCCTTTGAATGGACTGACATCAAGACTGGGACTAAGAGACATCTCACATGGCTGGTTCTGGTCCAGGGATTCAAGAATTCCTCCACTATTTTTGGGGAAATACTAGCCAAAGATTTGAGGGCATTAAGGCTAGAAAAGTCTTGTCCTACAATATGTGGATGATATCCTCATAGTAGGTGAGACTAAAGAAGACTCTGACCGAAATACTATATTGGTTTTGAACCATTTGGCTGACTATGGGTATCGAGTTTCTAAGAAAAAGGCTGAGATATCCCAACAACAAGTAAAATATCTGGGATTTCAAATATCACAGGGGCAACCGGGTCTCTCCAGGATCGACAAGAAGCTATCATGCAGGTGGCACCCCCTACCTCTAGGCGGCAGCTTAGGGGTTTCCTTAGGATGGCTGGATTTTGCCGGATTTGGATACCAAGGTTCGGACTTATGACAAAACCCCTATATGAGGCCCTAAAAGGAGAAGAAAAAGAGCCTTTACATGGACCAAAGAATGCCAACAGGCTTTTGAGAAAATTAAGTGCAAATTAGTGACAGCCCCAGCAGTAGGATTGCCTAACCTTCAAAAACCTTTTGAATTGTTTGTACATGAAAGACAGGGAATTGCTGTGGGGTTACTAACTCAAACCTTGGGACCAGCCAGGCGGCCAGTGGCCTGTTTTTCCAAACAGTTGGATAGCGTGGCCCGGGGATGGCGCCCCTGTCTTTGAGCTGTGGCTAAGACATGCAACTTGCTTCAAGAAGCTGAAAAATTCACCCTTGGACAAAAGGAAACAATCAATACACCACACACTGTTCTACCCCTCTTAGAACAAAAGTGGGGGTTGGACTCACGGCAGGATGGATGGGAAGATGTCAGGCAATCTTGCTAGGTAACCCAAATGTAACCTTAAAGGCCACCTCTTCCCTTAATCCTGCCACCCTACTGCCCATCTTGGAAGATGCTCCTATACATGATTGCTTCAAAATAACTGAAGAAGTTTATTCTAGCAGACCAGACCTCTCAGATGTCCCTCTGATTAACCCAGAAATAGAATTGTATACGGATGGCAGTAGTTTTCTATATGAAAGACATCACAAGGCAGGATATGCAGCGGTAACACAAACTGAGGTCTTAGAGGTAGCTCCACTTCCTGCTGGCACTTCGGATCAGAAGGCAGAACTCATAGCCCTTGGGTGTGTGCCCTGCGACTAGAAGCAGGAAGACGCATAACTGTGTATACTGATAGTAAATATGCCCATCTGGTCCTCCACTCACACGGTGCCTTGTGGAAAGAAAGGGGACTCCTGACATCAGTCAACAAAGAAATAAAACATGTACCAGAAATCCTAGAACTCCTGAAGGCAGTTAATGACCCCCTTCAGGTGGCAGTAGTATACTGTCCCGGACATCAGAAGGGACAATCTCCTGAGGCAATAAGGAACCAAAAAGCAGATGCAGAAACAAAGAAGGCTGCAATTCGAGGAGAGGTGATGGGAACAGAAATGGCTTTGATCCCCCATCTAGAACCTGTTGACTTTCCCACACCTATCTACACCACCCAGGACCTGGATAGGGCTAAAGAATGGGGCTATCACCTCACCTCTCATTCTAAATGGCTAATTAACTCTGAAGGGAAAGTACTGTTACCAGAGGCCCAAGTATACAGTATAGTATCAGCTTTACATGAAGGGACTCACTACAGAAGAGATGCCAGTCTCGAATGGCTCCAACAGGTAGTCACCAGGCCAAACCTTCTAAAAACCATCGGGGATGTTACAAAGAGATGCCAGCTATGTGCAAGAAACAACCCGAAGACTGTGTCCCACCCAATAGAACCTGGAGTCCAACACCGAGGAACAAACATGGGAGAAGACCGGCAAGTGGATTTCATAGTGATGCCCTGGGCACCCGGGAATTTCAGGTACGTGTTGGTCTTCGAGGAAACTTACTCGGGGTGGGTAGAGGCTTTTCCTTGTCGGACTGAACAAGCCCAAGAAGTGACCAAATACTCAAGGAAATCATACCTTGTTCCAGTCTATCAATATCAGTCCAAAGTGATAACGGAGGAGCGTTTATGGCAAAAATTACACAAGAAGTCATTAGGGTTTTAAATATAAACTGGAAGTTACACTCAGCTTGGAGACTACAGTCAACTGGGAAAACTGAAAAGATGAATCATACTCTGAAAAAAACCTTGGCGAAACTTTGCCAAGAGACAAACTCCACTTGGATACAAGTTTTGCCTATTGTCCTGCTCAGAAACCACATAGCCCCTCCAAGCGGGCTCACGTTAAGTCCTTATGAATTAATATATGGGAGACCATTCCTGAAAAAGTCAACTTTCCGAACCTCCGTAATGACTGAGGTGGAGAAAGGAGACTGGGTCTGTTCTCTGGGAACCGTCATAAATGCTGTTAATCAATATGCTTCTTCCCGCTTGTCTTTTCCTTCTGACATTCCCCTTCATAGGTTCCACCCAGGAGATCAAGTCCTGTTGAAAACCTGGAAGAACCAACACCCAGAGGATCAACTGGCCCCTAAGTGGGAAGGACCTTTTGAAATTCTCCTGACCACCCACTCATCTCTGAAATTATCAGGAGTGGCCGCGTGGGTGCATCACTCGAGGGTGAAGGCAGCTCCACCCGAAGGAGGAAGAATGGAAGAATCATCATAGTCCTGCACTCCAATTCGAGATCTGAGATACAAGTTCAAAAAACTTACAGAATAATGATTCTAACCGTGTTCTTTGGTTTCTTTTTACTTCTCCAGGAAGTGTGGATGGGAAAAATTCCGGCGGTCCTACAAGCCAGGAGAGCTCTAACCCTAAGGTGGGAGACACTTTAACCCTCCCATGTGTAGTATCATCCCTAACTCCAATAGGTCCAGTTAGGTGGATCATGGAAGAGCCTGAAAGAGGAGATATAACTGTTTGGGACTTCAGGACCACCGGCTCCAACCGGGTAACACCTATGGCTGATACCACTCAGTCACACAATCGAGATTTTTCAATCACGGTTTCAGATATAACCTTATCCGACGCTGGAACATACTATTGTGTAAAGTATAAAAAGGGGTCACCCCGAGATGCAGAAATCAGTAGGGGAGAGGGAATCCAAGTTGCTGTTGTGAGTTATCAAAAACCTGCCCATCTTCCAGATGGATGGGACTGGTCATCCAATGGCCTAGTCACCATGTCCCAAGCAGTGGCTACTGGAGGGAACCTTAGCAGCTGCTGGGTATGCCATCATCTCCCCCGGTCAGGAGCTCCCTTAAGTCCATTAGCGGCCCCAGTATTCGACTATAACAAGGATATACCCAATTGCATCCTAACCCATGGTGCCCCAAAAGCTCCGATACGAGCAAGGCTTGTTCAATACCCATTTTCTATACCCTGTTTCTCCCTCACCAAGCTCTATAACCATACTTCAGGGCACAGATGGGAAATTAAATCACAAGATCCCCAGACGAAGGTAGCCCAACAAGTTTTCCGAGATTTTCAACTTCTCTCATCATGTAATCAATCTCTAGTCGTTCCCCAATTGTCCCATATTAATACTAGCATCCCAGACAGCTCTAATGAAAATTGGTCCTTGTGTGCCCCATCAGGATACACCTTTCTATGCGGGGGAAAAGCATACCCCACTAGTGAGAACCCAATCCCAAAGGCATCACCCTATACGTGGGCTATCCAGTGTCTGACTAGAATTCACTATGTGGGACAATGCACTTTGGGGTTTCTAACTTTCCCTACTCAGATTCATTCACCACCCACTCAGGCAATTGTAAAGGTCCCTCGGAAGAGACGGGATATCTTCTCTGTAGATCCTGTCTCCCTGGAGGTGACAGGGATAAATAACAACCCCGTCCTAGAAAAGACTGGGTTTGGGTGGTGGTTCCTAAGAACGATTATCCCAGGATTGGGAGTATACCAAATGGAAATGGCCATCAGAAATTTATTGAATACCCTGCACCTATTAGCTCTTGGGACAGAGACAGCACTCAAAGCTCAACAAACCTCCTTGAACTCCCTGGCCAAGGTGGTCCTTGACAATAGAATTGCCTTAGACTTCTTATTGGCAAAGTCAGGAGGGATAATGTGCTATAATAAATAAAACCTGTTGCATCTGGATAAATACTACAGGAAAAGTTGAAGTACGGTTAGATGCCATTCATAATGTAACTAGATGGACAGACGCCAAGTCGAGACAAGAAGATGCATGGAGCTGGTTCTCTAGTATTTTTCCTTCCTTATGATCTTGGTTAACCTCCTTAATAACCTTAGGAATAGCGATTATTCTAGTGTGTTTTTGTGTTCCCTGTTTTATGAAAATATTGGCAGGAAGAACTACAAATACCCTTAAGGTGGGAGAAATTTCTACCCTGGTAAGTCGGGATACCCCTTTTCCAGGCTCTGGAGATGCACATCATCTAATTCACTGGGATGCAGCCAATTTGCACTCTAAATCACCCCCCGCCTGTGGCCCCTAGTCGATATCGGGAGGTTTCTCACTCTAGCCGATGCCCCTAACCAGCAGGAAGTAGCCAGAAGAGAAGCAACGCCCTGTTTCCCAAGATAGAGAAACTTCCATTAAAAGGGAGGATTGGAAGAGGCTGCACAGGCCTGACTCACTATTATTTATTCCCCACTGCTAACCGCCACATTGTCTCATGATCTTGTTTCTCCAGTCTCTACAAAAGGTTTAAGATTAACCAATGTTCCTCCTTGGAGGGTGGAAAACAAGTGGTAATGATCTAAGGATAAAAACCTAACAAAGCACCCATCTTGGGACAAGAAAAACCAGGATGTCGCCAGATAATCCCCAAGAATTCTACCAGATAATCCCCAAAAATGTCACCAGATAACCCCCAAGAATACCAGTAGAAGATTAACTCATCTGAGACATGACCACCTCAAGGGG
>NW_004443937.1:8253379-8256318 GCF_000243295.1 Trichechus manatus latirostris
CTCACCAAGGTAGAATGTAGAGCATTATCTTTATATGTAGTGTCATGCCAATTGAGCTAGATGTTCCCCGAGACCATGGTCCCCAGAGCCCTCCGAGACGGGTTTTTTTGAAGAATCTATTCCCCTCTGTCTCCTATATATTGATATATAATAAACCTCTTGCCACTCACCTCACCCCTGTCTCAGAATTGGCTATTGCAGCAGGTGGCTCCAACCAGCATTATTGCAGTAGCAATAGCACCAGTAGAGTTGACAAATGCTGGCTGGTGCACAAGTGTACACGCTGTTCCCTCTCCCAAGAATGCCCTTCCCACATTGCCTATCTGATGAAACCTTTAAATCTTCAAGACCCAAGCCAATAATCACCATTTTTGAGAAACCTTGGAGATTTAAGACACATTTCCTTATCCAAAGGGACAAATGAAAGTTGCGAGCTAAACACTCAGACTTAGCACTGTTACATGACTCCTGGATTTTGTATTTGTTGGCATGTCTCTTTGCCCTGTTATACCATAAATTCCTTAAAGAGAAAGTCTTCCCATCTCAATCTCCAGAATCCAGCTCAGTACAGTGCCTGGTACATAGTATATGCTCAGTATATTTTTCCGGATGGAATTTTATTCTTACCACACACCCTGGAGTTGGGCAGGGCGCTACATATGAATAAGCATTGCTGGGCAAATTCTTTTCCTTTTCGGAGAAATAGGGTATATTGTGTGCGTGCTCTAAGCACTTTGCCTACAGTGACTCATTCAATCCCCACAAGAGTCCTATGAAATAGACTCTATTACATCCTTGTTTTACAGATGATGACATTGAGGTTTAAATCTCCCTTTGGTGGATTGTATTATTATTCAATATGTTTGTTACCACCCTGAGGCGTCCCTCCCTTCAGAAGCATTATGCACTCAGGCATGGCTGCATGACTTGCTTCCTTCTACGAAAAGTAAAAAGTGATGTGTGTCATTTCCAAAGGTTTAAGAACCAGCAAGTGGTTTGTCCTATCTTTTACCCTCAGGCCTAAATCAGAGGCTGCTCTGTCACCCTGGGTCCCAGAGTAAAGATGATGTGCAGCAGAGCTGCAGAAGACCCATGTTGCCATACAGCACAAGCAGGAAAAAAACCCTTTTTCTAAGTCCTGCAATTTGGGGGTCATTTGTTACCTCAGCATAACTTAGTCTACACTGACTAACGAATTCCACAAACCTGGTCTTTTTTCAATGTTCCCATGTCAGTGAATCTGGGATTCATCTTTGTTGCCTCTTATCCCTTCCCTGGAGCTCAGCAGCTAACCAAAAGGTCAGCAGTTCAAATCTACCAGCTGCTCCTTGGAAACGCTATAGGGCAGTTCTACTCTGTCCTATAGGGTCACTATGAGTCAGAATTGATTCAACAGCAATGGGTTTGGTTTTTAACCCTTTCCTCCCCACTAAAAAAATTTTTTTTCAAAGCCCTTTCAATGTATCCTCCTAAATCTCCCTGTACCCACTTCTCTCTTCAGCTCCAATACCTCCATCCTAGGTCAAACCACCATCATTTCTCTCCCTGACTGCTGAAATGATATGTCTGAATTCCCTGGCCCCCCACTCCACCAAACTTTTCCTCCCTTCATACTATCCTGCACAGATGCTCTGTTACCATGACAGCATCAGTTATGTTACCAGGATGCTTGCATCTTCAATGCTTTCCCGTTGTTCTTGGGAGAGACAGCAAAATCCTTAACTTGGCTATGAGGTCTTGGCATGACCTGGCTCCTGCCTACCTCTCTGATCTCACCTTATACCAAATGGTCCAGCCACTCTGATCTTCTTTCTACTCTTAAATAAGCCATACTGTCTTCCACCTTCAAGTGTTGTGAATGCTCTTCCTTCTACCTGGGATTCTCTTTCCGCTACCCACCTTCATTCTCCATCTCATTTCTCAAATGTTTGTTTCTTCCTGGGGAAGCCTTCCCTGACCCCCATCAACTGAGTCTGGTTCCCCTATTATGTGCTTTCATTGAACCATGTACCTCTCTTTCATAATATTTTTCACAGTTGCAATTTTAGATGTGTTTATGGGATAATTTGGTTAAGCTGTCTCCCTGACTAGACTATAAGCTTCATGGGAATGGGAATCATATCAAATTTATTATTTTATTGTGCTAAATATATATATATATATATATATATATAGCAAAACACTTGCCAATTTAATAATTTTTACATGTGCAATTCAGTCACATTGATTACATTTATCATGTTATGCAACCATCACCAGTATCCTTTTGCAAATTATTCCACCACCATTAACAGAAACTCAGTGCCCCCTAAGCAATGACTCCTCATTTCCTCCTCCCTCTCACCCCTAGTAACCACCAATGAGTTTTGGTTTTTATACATTTGCCTATTTCATATAAGTAGGATCATACAATATTTGTTCTTTTGTGACTGACTTATTTCACTTTACAATGTTTTCAATGTTTATCCATGTATAGCATGTATCAGGACTTCATTTCACTTCATGACTAAGTAATATTCCATTGTGTATATATACCATATTGTGTTTATCTATTCATCTGTTGATGGACATTTACGTTGTTTCCACCTTTTGGCTATTGTGAATAGTGCTTCAATGAACCTTGGTGTACAGGTTGCTCTTGCCTTTTTTTTTTTTTTTTTTTGGTTTTTAATGATAATTTTTAATGATAAAGTCAATATGATGGGGTAAAAGTTATCCACTTTTTTAATTTAATTTTTTAATTGTACTTCAGGTGAAGGCTTACAGAACAAATAGTTTCTAATGAAACAGTAGTACACATATTGTTTATGACATTGGTTAACAACCCCACAACATGTCAACCCTCTAACTTCTCACCTTTTTTTTCTGGTGAAAATACACATAGCCAAAGATACACCATTTCAAAAATTTCTACATGCACAGTTCAGTGACATTGACTA
>NW_004443937.1:8263935-8287697 GCF_000243295.1 Trichechus manatus latirostris
CTGTGCAAGTCTAGAGGGAGGTTTCATTGCCCTGCAGCACCACCTGGCCAGAAAGGGCTCCCAACTCAAGAAAAGGAAAAGAAAACAAGCCAACAATTCAAAACAAACAAAGGAACAAAAGCCCCAGGATCCCACCAGCACAGTAGCCCAGACCGGGAAGCAGCTCCACACTCGAACGGAGCTCCACAGCCCCTCAGGAAGAAGCAAATATGGCGCATGGAGCCAGGTATTTGAGCGAAAGGAGGGGGAGGTGGTGAGAGGTAAGGATGAAATCAAAAGAAGCAGAAAAAAGCAACACCAGCAGCCAACAAATGGCACGCAGAGAGCCGGCCCGTTCGGGTGTGTGGTATCCAAGCAGCTGGTGTTTCCCGGACAAGAGATTGTGGCCACAGGAAGCAGAGGAGGCTGAGTCAGGATGAAGAAGGGTTGGGGGTAGGAAAGTGTATATCGCAAATTACCAGTTGTTTTGTCTCCCATTGGACGCTCCATGAGGCTGCTTTCTCATACCCCCTGTTTGCTGGTCTCCAATAGGAGTCCAAGATGGCGGATCCACGCTGCATTAGCTGGTAGAGGACCTCTGCATGAATCTCTCCTCGCTCTCCTTCTCTGTCAGTTTTCTCACTCCGTTTGGTTCTTTATCTCTTCATTTGATGTTGTAGGGTTTCAGGATTGTTGTATTCTCTGTTTGGCTTAGTTTTTCGGATCTTTGCTGTGGAGGGACAGCGTGGTGCTTCTGCCTAGAGCGCCATTTTGCCAGAACTCTCTTCTCTTGCCTTTTTGCTTTCAATTCTTTTGGGTATATAGCTACGATTGGGACTGCTGGATCATATGGTAGTTCAGTGTTTAACTGTGTGAGAGTCCCCTGTTTTCCACAGAGGCTAGAGCATTTTACATTACCACCACCAAAGGATGAAGGTTCCAATTTCTCCACATTCTCATCAACACCTGTTATTTCCTGCTTTGATTTGTTTTGTTTTTTATCACTGCCATTCTGATAGGGGTGAGGTGGCATCTCATTGTAGTTTTGATTTGCATCTCCCTAATGACTAATGAAGTGAGTCCTTATGGCACAGTGCTTAAGTGCTCAGCGGCTAACTGAAAGGTTGGCAGTTGGAAGTCACCAACTGCTCCGCAGAAGAAAAATGTGGCAGTCTGCTTCCATAAAGATTACAGCCTAGGAAACCCCATGGGACAGTTCTACTTTATCCCAAATGGTCACTATGAGTTGAAATTCACTCAACAGCACACAACAACAACGACTAATGATGTTGAGCATCTTTTCATGTGCTTGTGGGACATTTGAATATCCTCTTTGGTGAAATGTCTATCCAAGTCCTTTGCACATTTTTGATTGGGTTGTTTGTCATTTTTTGTTGTTAGCAAATTCAGTTTTATAACTTGAACATCCAACTATTTTTGGAACAAATAATATTTTATGAATGGATGGATGAAAGAATGAGTGAATGAACAGCCTTTCCATTTTGATATTCTAGGAATCTATGTAAGATCTGGAAAATGAGCTGGCTTTCTGTTCCCCTTAACAAGAATAAAAGACAACTTTCCCTGTTCAATTTGTTGGGGGAGAAAACCCAAAATACTACAGTAGTAATATTTCTTTTCAATGTTTTCAAAGGTACTTTCACACATAATCTCATCCACTTAGGCTCCTCAGCCATGAGGATAAGCAGCGAAATTCCAGCTAGCTTTGTCCACAGGCCCTGGACAAATGAGATGAGGCCCAGTGCATGTGAGTCCTGACAAGTTGGGTTGGGTTGCTCTGCAGTCTTGAAGTTAACTTGGTCATAAGTTAAAATGGGCTGTTTGTCTTTTGGAATGTGTACACATGGTCACCAGAAATGGAGCACTGCCTGATATCTTCCTTCATCAACCGGCCAGGGCTTTGGACACTGCAGAGGCATGATCTGAGCAGTTTAATACAAACAGCGCCGAGGTCCTCAGCAGAGCTCCTGCGTTTTTCTAGGCCACTGCTCGTGACATTGGTGGTGCCATTGCTCTTACTGATTCTGGTCAGAGGGAAAAGGGATGGCTGTCATGAGATGTTTTGTGATCCTGTCAACAAAGCTCTGCCCGTTATTTTACAGTTCTGACTTTAGTTCTAGTAATCAGCTTTGTGAAAGTTCACAGGACAGGAGATCTTAAGCATGAGCAGCACTGTACAATGCAAAAAATCAAGTTTTGCCCATGGTCTTGGGTTCCAATCCCAGCACAGTTGTTTACTGTTGTTGTTAGGTGCCATCAAGTCAGTTCTGACTCGTAGCAGTTTCATGCACAACAGAACTAAGCATAACCTTGTCCTATACAATCTTCATGAACATTGGTATGCTCAAGTCCATTGTTGTAGCCACTGTATATTTTGAGTGCCTTCCAAAGTAGGGGGCTCATCCTCCAGCACCTGTTGTGACCATAGGGCTTTCGTTGGCTGATTTTCAGAAGTAGATTACCAGGCCTTCTTTCCTAGTCTGTCTTTGTCTGGAAGGTCTCCTGAAACCTGTCATCATGGGTGACCCTGCTGGTTTTGAAATACTGGTGGCACAGCTTCCAGCATCTGAGCAACATGCAAGCCAACACAGTATGACAAACTGACAGAGGGGTGATGGAGCCATTTACTAGTGGTGTAAAATTGGGCAAGTCACTGCATTTCTCTGGACCTCAGTTTCTTCATCCGTCAAATGGGGGATGGGATGAAGATAATTCTATCTCTGTGAGGATTAAATTACATATGCGTATGAAGCACTTTGCACATAGTAGATACTTAAGAGATATTCACTTCTTCTCCCCATCCCTAATCCTTCTTCCAAGTCTGTAGCAGAGTCAAGTTATCATCTTTTATCTAAAGAGAGAAAAGAGTGAGTCTTTGAACTTCATTCCTTCATCCTCACTTAAATGGGAAGGACCGAGTTTTTAGTTTCTTTAGAAGCATGGCAATTGGGAGTGAACTTTATGAAAAGAAATGGGACATTATAGAAATGAGTACAAGTCACTAGGAAATATCTCCCCTTCTGCTGCAGAAGTGATAATATGAATGTCTAAATCTTCTTGAGTGCCTCCAAGGCACCAGACACTGGACTAGGTGATTTACATTCCTCATGGCAGTGGGACCTTGGGCATATTACTTATCTATGCCTTAATTGCATCTACTGTAAAATGAGGTTAATAATACTTGAATCGTAGAGTTGCTTCGAAGATTAAGTGAAATTCTCTATTTCACTTAGATTAGCTTAATGTCGTACACATATTAAGCATTCAGTAAACAGTAGGTACTGCTTTCATTCGTTAGTATGCTGGAACCAGCTCATACCAACTCACAAGAGCTGGTTGTGTGCATCTCTTCCCAACTCCATGCTTATTGACATCACATAGAAAGCTTGAAATCAGCTGTAATGGAAGTTTTTACACCATAGAAATCAGCAGATGTTACAAGTAAGGGCTTTTTTTTTATTTTCAAGGGAGTTCCTGGGTGGTGCAAATGGTTAACATGCTTAGCTGCTAACCAAAAGAGTGGAAGTTCGAGTACCTTAGAGGCATCTTGGAAGAAAGGACTGGCAATCCACTTCCAAAAAATCAGCCATTGAAAATCTTATGGGGCAAAGTTATACTCTGACACAATGGGATCTCCATGAGTTGGAATCAACTTGATGACAGCTAAAATAAAGAAAGGAATTTTTAGGGAGCCTATTATTAACTATTTACCAGCATACCACTCATCGTATTATTCTTTCTATTTTACCCACAGGGGAAAAAGAAATGATGTTGCCAGAGAGATTAAATAACTTATCCAAGGTCACACAGTCAGAATTTGGCAGAGTAGGGGTTAAAACAGGTCTGATACAAAACCCGATGGTTTTACCCACAGTAAATGTGTGACATTTAGAGTAAATGAAAAGGAAGTAACTTATATTTTTAATAATTTCCTTATATATTCAAAAAACTAAACCTCTTGCCATTGAGTCAATTTCGACTCATGGTGACCCCATGTGCTTCAGAGTAGAACTGCTCCATAGGGTTCTCTTGACTGCAATCTTATGAAAGCAGATTGCCAGGCCTTTCTTTCACAGCACACTGGGTGGGCTCCACTGCCAACATTTTGGTTAGTGGTTGAGAGAAAACTGTTTGTGTTACCCAAGGACTTTTCCTTATAGATTCTGAGGGTCTTAAAGAGAATCAAAATACCTGACCTACTGTTTTTAATTTACCAAACACTTTTACAGCATTTATTTTTACTATCTAACAGTGCTTTATAAAAAGTGTTAGCTCATTTAATCCTAACAGCAAACTATTAGGTTGTTTTTATTATTATCTCACTTTATAGATGCGATTAACTGTGGGACTGAAAGGCTAAGGAACTTGCTCAGGGTCACCGTGCAGAGCAGAGATGCAAACCCAGGGACTCTGGGTTCCAGAATCAGTGTTCTTAGCCTCGATGCTGGGCTGTGCCTCTATGTTAACAAGAAGCCTTTGCTTCAAGCTGCAGCACAAAATCCCGCCCTTGCCTTTGCCCTGGGGACTCAGTGGCACTCTTTCTTTACTCTTGAATCACAGAGAACATATTTATGGATGCCTCACAATTGCACCATGGGGCAAAAGTCAGCTTGCACAATAGTCTAGCATGTGGAATTCTTCAATCAGCAAAATGTTAATGATTTCCAAGACTCCACTTTGGTGCAAGGCCTCTTGCTGCTGAGAGTGGATGGATGGAGCCTCTGAGAAGACCTCTCTGAAGGTGGAGCATGGGAAAGGTCTATATGGCTTCTTGTTGTTGTTGTTGTAAAAATATATACCTAACACAACATTTGCCAGTTCAATATTTTTTGCGTGTGCAATTCAGTGACATCAGTTAAATTGATCATGTTGTACAATCATCACCAATATCCATTGCCAAATTTTCCATCACCATAACCAGCAAACTCGATGTTTCCTAAACCATGCTTTCCCTTTTCCTGCTTCCTCCTGCCCCTGGTAACCACGAATAAATTTTGGTCTCTATGCACTTGCCTACTCTAGGTATTTCATAAAAGTGGGATCATAGAACATTTGTCCTTTTGTAATTGACTTACTTTAACTCAGCATAATGTTTTAAAGGTTCATTCATGTTGTAGCATGGATCAGGACAACATTTCTCTTTATGGCTGAGTAATATTCCACTGTGTGCGTATAACACATTTTATTTATCCATTCATCTGTTGATGGACACTTGGGTTGTTTCCACCTTTTCACTGTTGTGAATAGTGTTGCAATGAACATTGGTGTACATGTGTCTGTTTGTGTTGCTGCTTTCACTTCTTTTGGATGTATACCTAGGAGTAGAATTGCTGGGTCATGTGGTAGTTCTGTGTTTAACTTTCTGAGGAACCATCAAACTGTTTTCCATAGCAGCTGTGCCATTTTGCATTCCCACCACCAGTGGAGAAGGATTCCAAACTCTCCACATCCTCTCCAGCATTTGTTGTTTTCCTTTTTTTTTTTTTTTTTTCATTTTAGCCTATATGCTTTTTAAACTTCTTATTACAGAAATTTTCAAATATACATAAAACTAAGGAGATTGCTCATTTTCAGTTCAAGGACTGATTTCTTTACCTAGTGTACACCTAGAGAGTTTTAGACTCAGAAGTTTAGGAGAAAAATGAAGCAAGTTCAAATACATCCCAAGTTTAACCATTCTCACCATCTCTACTGCTGTGACGTTAGCCCAAGCCAATAGCATCTGATGCTGGGACAACTGCCGTAGCCTCGTTATGGGTGTCCTGGCTTCCACTCTTACTGCCTTAAACTCAGTTCTACAAATGGAAACCACAGTAAGCCTTGCAAAGCAAACATTAGATCACATGGCACCCCTACTGAAACCTCTCCAATGACTTCTCATTACACAGGAATCAAAGCCAAACTCTTTGCTATGGTGCATTAAGACCCTGGAAGATCAGTCCTCAGCCCATTTCCTTAACCTCATCTCCCACCAGCTGCCTTTATTCTCTCAGGCCCAACCAATGGGCTTTCCTTCAAACAATCCAAGTTCTTCTTAGTCTCAGAGCCTTTGCACTTGTGTCTCCCTGCCTTAAATGCCCTTTTTCCCGAATCATGATATGGCTGACTCCTTTTCATCATTCAAAGCTCAGTTCAAATACCACTCCCTCTGAGAGCCTTCCTCGATCACCTTGTTTAAAGCTCTCTCTGCCATGTTCTAGCCCATGATCTATTATCTCCATAGCACTTTTCACTTGTTTATGCATTTCTTTGTTTGTTTATTTACTGTCTCTCTCCCCTAGCTAGAATGTAGTTTCCATGAGAGCAGGGTCTCTGGCATGTTCTCAACTGTATCCCT
Organism: Trichechus manatus latirostris; assembly: GCF_000243295.1. NCBI lineage: Eukaryota > Metazoa > Chordata > Mammalia > Sirenia > Trichechidae > Trichechus > Trichechus manatus. The sequence continues at coordinate 8,270,273 of NW_004443937.1, forward strand.
AGTGCCTGAAATAGTGCCAGCATATGATAGCTGTTCAATAAATATTTGCTGAATGAACTAATATTAAGTGGTAAAAACGAAATATGTGGTGGGACGAGACCCACCCAATGTCTGACAGTCTTGGAGTTCTTATCCCGAGTAGTAGGACTATTGTAGAAATGTCCTGTGGTATTATTTCTGAATGGAGTAAGAGGCCCCCAGAACTGACTGCCATCCAGCCGGCAAGCCTTAGGAAAGCAAAATGATTTGGGGGCACTAAAAACTATCTATCATTCTGCCTGCATTACCTCTTCAGATTGGAAAGAGGATATGACAGACAAACCCTCTTGATGTTCACCAAACCCATTAAACCCATGCCGTTGAGTCGATTCTGACTCATAGCAACCCTATAGGATAGAGCAGAACTGCCCCATAGGGTGTCCAAGGAGCAGCTGGTGGATTCAAACTGCCGACTTTTTGGTTAGCAGCAGAATGCTTAACTACTGTGCCACCAAGGCTCCTCGAATGTGGGTAAGACCTGTGACTTGGCTTCTAACCAACTGAATATGGAAGTGGTGATGGGATCCACTTCTGTGATTTCATTACATTATGAAAGGCTCCATTTTAGTGCACTGGAGCGAGAGAGACTATCTCTCTATTGCTGGATGCCACATTGTGAGATGGCCTTTGAAAGGGCCATGTGGCAAGGAACTGTCGGTGGCCTCTAAGAGCTGAGAATGGTCCTAGCTTACAGTGAGCAAGAAAACAGATACCTCAGTCCTAGAACCACAGAAGATTAATTCTGCCAACAGCCTGAGAAAACTGGGAAGTTGTTCTTTCCCCAGATGAGCCTCTTACGAGACCTCAGCCATGGCTAACACTTGGATTGCAGGCTGGTCAGACTCTGAGCAGAGCACCCAGTTAAGCTGTGCCTGGACTCTTAGCCCAAAGAAACAGTGAGGTAATAAATATTTGTGTTGTTTTAAGCCACTAAATTTGTGGGTGTTTTTTTTTTTTTTTTTAACACAGTAATAAAAAACTAATACAGAGGAGATTAAATTCATTCATTTACAGAGAGAAAAGCTCCTTCACTGAAGATGTTTCCACTAAGGCCAGGTCAGAAGCAATAATAAAGAACACAGTGATTTTATTTACCATTTCAGAGGTGATCGAGGTTTGAAATCAATGGCTAAATATGGTTGTACTAAACCCTGGTAATTAGCATTAAATGAAGCAAAATGTCACTACAGGCTTGTCTTCTCCAGTGGCAGGAAAAAGAGTAAGAAATACTTGCTTCACTCCCTATCACTGCTCGGGGAGAGAAAGTTCCAAGGTGTAGAATATAGTGTGTAGTGGCAGCCACTGAGCAGAGAATATAGGCTACTGAGACCCTAGAGCTGTGGAAAAGGAAGAAAAAAAACAAAACTTAGCTGTGGACAACACGGGCCCCTAATGTAAAGGGGGTGATTAGCAATAAGGAAGCCACTGGTGGGCTCCAGTATAGTTACCTCCTCCTTTCTCTCTCTCTCTGTCAGAACCAGCTATCAAAATCTTCAGACTACTAACTTGACTCAGATAGTAGCTTAAGGGGATGATCTTGGTCACTCTGACTCTCCAGTCTAGTGAGTTAAGCTGGGTTCACAGGAAGTCATACTATGATCTGAACAATGCTAAGACTGGGTTGAATTCTGAGAGAGAGTTAGGTTTTAGGTCCTACCCCATCCCAGACTCTTGGGTAAGTCCAATGACATATTTGCTATGGCCTCATGTGAACCATTTCCATCCCTCACAAGTCATTAAAATTGGTGTCTTGTGATGGCTGCCACCAGACACCAAACATATTTTTGAAGTGAAAGTACAAAGATGTAGCACAGATGCTAAAAGATAAACAGGAAACAAGAGAACAGAGTCATGGGACCATAAGCTTCCTAGTATATCATTGTCATATCAACTGGCAATCTCCATCCTAAATATGGAGCGTATTTCCCCTGCAGGTTACGACTCAGGCTGCCTGGGCTGTGACCAGTGTGTCTGGTGGGCGCACTCCAGCTACACTCTTCTCTGGGTACTATCACCTTCTAGGAGCAGGAAGAAAAGGAACACAGGCCAACATGCTAGAGAGCAGATGAGATGGAAAAAGGGCTCTCTGGGAAGAAAAAGAAGCTGTGGAATCAAGAGGGAGATGAATGGGAATGAGGGGCTGCAGGGCTAAGGAACAAAACGTGGTGGAATAGCGTTAGCATGAAATTAAAGGGGAGAGGGTTAGATCAGTGTTACCAGGACACAAACACAAGGGTATGCTCTTGCGCACGTCCTGGTAAACAACCAACGAGAACTCTAGTCCCAGATGACACGCAAAAGTGAGGGAACTCGAATAAATCAATCACTGCAATGAAGTCAATAAAGTTACTTTTAAACTGTATAGCATTTACCTATAGTGTTATGTCCTAAGTTTTGTAAATAATAATATTCATAACTTTAACTTTAAAATATGTTTGGCATACATGTGGATGCAATCCAGCATACATTTAACATAATACTAATGTGGATATTAATTTAATACAATAGTAACATAGGAAACAACCAAAAAATACAGAAATATTAGTATTTCTCTAACAAAAAGTTTTAATTTATGTATCAAGTGAGTTCTGTTTTTTATTGTCTGTTGCTCGGGACATAGTGCTTGATATTACTCTATATATGCTAATAAATGAGGTATTCGGCACATTAAGAGGACTTTGAATCCAATATTTATTTATCATGCAAAATATGTTGTGTTTTGCAACATGAGTGTGCTTCTAAATTCATCTTCCAAGAAAATAACAAAGGAAATTTATTAGAACATTACGTTTATATTTTATCAGAGTATTTGCATATCTCCATGTAAGGAAATTGAACAATTCCTTAAGGAAGTAAATGAAATGAATATTTACATAATAAAAATTATGTGAATGTATTTTATGTTCCATTTCCCTTCAGACTGAGTTTCTTTTAAGAAATTGATATTGTTATGACTCACGAAACAAAGTAGCTCATTGAGAAGTACTGCTATTGTCACATCAATTATGTACATATCTCTGAATATGGGAGTTGAGCTATTCCACAAAAAAATAAAATGTATATTTTATAAATTATGTATACAGTAACAATTATATTTTCCTTTTCATTTCGAATGGATTGGGTATAGCCTCACATTCAGTTCTCTCTGGTCGACCACATAAGAACACACCAAACAAAAAAAACCAATGCCATCAGGTCAACTCTGACTCATAGCGATCCTGTGGGCAGAACAGAACTGCCCCACATGGTTTCCGAGGAGCAGATGAAGAATGCACCAGCAGCACTACAATCACGTGAATCATGAAGTATCTGGTCCTATCCTGCGCAAAGTGCGTCTTCACATTGACGGTACCCTTGCATTTGTATCAAGCTTTTTGCAATTGTTCTCGCCCTCCCCCTGCCACTCCGGTATCAGCAGTAATTCAATGAACTATAAAGACGCAGCATCAAAGGACAGAACATGAGTTTCCAAGTTTTTAAGTATTATTTCAAGACTAAAAACACTCCTGGAGATCTGTGAAGGGTCCGCCAACAAACATACGACAAACGAATGAAATTATTTCCGACTGTCTTGTAAGTACTATTTCTTCTGACTATCTCAGACCTGAAGAACAAAATTACATGTTCCAAGTTATTTTTTTTACTTACTAATTTTGAAATGTAAATTTTTGTGTTAATGTCCAAATTCGAATGTAAATTTTAATTTGTAAATTTTACTTGTTTTATAATTTTTTTTTTATTTTCCATTATTCAAATGTATTTGCTACCAATCAAAAACCAAACTGGTTGCCATCAAGTCAATTCTGACTCATAACGATCCTATAGGACAGAGCAGAACTGTCTCATAGAGTTTCCAAGGAGTGGCTGGTGGATTCGAACTGCCGATCTTTTGGTTAGCAGTCAAACACTTAAACCACTGTGCCACGAGGGCTCCATATTTGCTACGGTAGAACCGAATTTTAAAAGTGACGTAATTTTATATTCAGATAAGATGAAACGGTAACGACTAAGTGAAGCACAAAAATGAAACCTCGTAGAAGATAAAAAGAAAAGGATTTGTGACTCTCTAAAGGCAAATCCAAAATTAATTTCCTTTTTAAAACATAATGACTCAGAAGAGACTTTTTCCATTGAACTCTTGAGTTTAATGGGTGCAAATCATTGTACTAGTACCACTACTGCTGAAATTACTAATAGCAATATGAATATAACAGAATTTGTTCCAAATTCTGCATCCATTTCCTGCTGTAGTAAAAAAAAATTAATAATGGTGTAGAAAGTGAAACTATTTTAGAATATGAAATTGTCAAATCTGCAGACCCCATTAATAACAGAAATACAGATCCTACTTTGTGGAATAATTTTTCTTCTAATGATGCCACTTATTGGATCGAAAGAGGGCCAAGTGATTGTCAGCATCACAGTTGGTTCCAACTCATAGTTACCCTATGCACAACAGAACAAAACACTACCTGGTCCTGTGTCATCCTCACAATTATTGCTAGGTTTGAGCCCACTGTTGCAGCCACTGTGTCCAACCATCTCATTAACGGTCTTCCTCTTTTCCACTGACCATCTACTTTACCGATGCCAAGGAACTCCCAGGGCTACCAGCAAGGAAGATCCCTCCCTTAGAGCTGATGCCCTGGTTTGGACTTCTAGCCTCCAGAGGTATAGGAATGGGAGGCGGGCAGAGGGGGTCAATTGACCTCAGGCACAAGTCCAAGGGGGAGCCAGATGAGACATGGAATGACATTCCGAGGTGCCACAAATATGAAAGGCACTTGACTGAGGCAGCCAGACAAGAGGCGGGGAAGGCATTTCTGCTGATGCACGGCCACTATCAAAGTCTATTCATCTTGAAATTGGGGTAAGGGGCACAACTTAGACATTGCCCCTGGGCGCTCGAGCAATTTAGAGATTGTCCCTGGGAGCTTGTTACCCTCGCTACACCCCTAAACTAAAACCGCAAACCAAACCCATTGCTGTCAAGTCGATTCCAACTTATAGCTACCCTGTTGGACAGAGTAGAACTGCCCTACAGGGTTTCCAAGAACAGCTGGTAGATTCAAACTGCTGATCTTTTGGTTAGCAGTCGACCTCTTAACCGCTGCGCCACCAGGGCTCCTCGCCTTCGCTAGCCTCTAAAGCTGTGAGACAAATTTCTGTTCTTTAAAGCCACCCACAAGTGGCATTTGTGTTACAGCAGCACTAGGAAACTAAGATAAGTGGGCATCAGTGGGTTTGGGTACTCGTCTCCCGAGTGATCTATACTCCCCACACCCACAGGCCTCCTGAAATCCCAGTATCTTGTGGCAGAGTGGGACTTGCAGGCACTTCCAAGAAGACAAGGAGGAAGACATTTTAAGGGAAATCAGCTTGGGGGAAGGGCAGCTCTCCACTTCCCTCAAACTGACCTTGAGCAGGGCTGCCCTGAGTGTCACTCTCATCGGGTCAGAGGACCAGAGAGACACTGAAGACAGAGTGAGAAACAGGATGGGAAGGAAAGTCAAGGTTGGTTTTGAGCAGAAAGGAAACAACAGATCGGGGTGAGAAGCAAAAGACCAGCCACAAGCATCATGTCCATTGCCGGGGCCTCCAAGGGAATTTGTAAGCGCTTCAGTTCTAGCCAAACCCATCAGCATTTTATTACTGCTTCTGATTACAGTCTTGGAGGGCCTTGTCTTTTACTTACTAAGTCAGGAGTTGCAATGGTGCCAGGATGAAAAGCAGCATCCTCTCGGTGGGAGGTTGCTGCGTATTGTTTGTGTTGAGTGAATTATTCACTTTAGGAGCCAAGCATTCCCACCCGGATTTTAACATTTCAATTAATTGCTCCTCAAGTGTGTTCTTAGATGGGGTCACAGGGCAGTAAAATGCCACAGCAGCTTCGTGCTCAGCACTGTCTGGGAGCTTAGCCTGTGAGAGGCAGCAGCGTGTGTTACATGCTAGTAGTCCACAGTGCAACCCTGGCCATGAAAGGAAAGCTGGGGTTACCCTTGGTCATCGGCAGTTGGTTTCCCTGTGTGTTGAGTGATGCTTGCTATGGGCACAGCAAAGGCATCTGTCTTATAAGTCAAGTTCTATCAGAAAAACCAAACCCGTTGCCGCAGAGTCGATTCTGACTCATAGTGACCCCATAGGACAGAGTAGAACTGCCCCGTGGAGTTTCCAGGGAGCTCCTGGTGGATTCAAACTGCCAACCTTTTGGTTAGCAGGCAAACTCTTAGCCACTATGCCACCAGGGTTTCCCCTGTCAAAAGGAGGACTAATTTATTTATTTATTTGCATTTAATAAATTGATTTTTCATTTATTTAACCGATATGATCAATGTTGATGTTTATTGTAATAAAAAAAAAACTGCATTTATCCACAAGTAACAATAATAAAAAAAAAAAGTCTTACTGATTTTTATGAGCAGATTGAGCTCTACTTTGAACCTTAGTCAAAATTTGGACACTAAATTCGTATTATAAAAGAGACTGAATCTTCCTCTCCAGGGTGGTTATTGTTCCCAAATCTCCATCTCTAGGCCGGAACTCTCTATAGAGGCCCATAAATCTCTTCCCTTTGCTTGGAAAACCCTCACCTTTATTACCAGAGCTGCATTAAACTCAATAAGATTAAAAGCAAAATAACACTTCCAAATGTTCTTCTCTGATATTTTATAATATATCTCTACTATTTGCCCATTTTCCCAAGATATACACCAAATTTTACCCTTCTTACCGCCTAGTTGCACCCTACATTTTGTCAGTTCTATCATTTTTGATAGTAAGTGTCACTTTAATCTCCCTTTTCTTCTTCATCACTTTAGCAGCTCTAGCTGTAATGAAATATTTGCTATTCTTTTACAAAAACTTGTATCACTTTTTTTACACTGTCAAGAGAAGGACTAATTTAATGGGCACTTTCTGGGCACCCAAAGGCAGGGATTTGAGATTGTCAGCACTGGGATGACAGTGCCTGAGATCTGTTGTGAAATACCCTCTCTTCCCATCCCCAATTAATTTGGCTGGTTTGTGCCATACCAATATCATCCACCCCACCCGCCAGTGCACCTGGGTTGGCCCCAAACCAGTTGCCATCGAGTCGACTTCAACTAATGGCATCTCCATGTGTGTCAGAGTAGAACTGTGCTCCATAGGGTTTTTGGTGGCTGATTTTTGGGAAGCAGATAGCCAGGACTTTCTTTCGAGACTTTTCTGAGTAGATTCGAACTTCCAACCTTTCGGTTAGTATCTGAGTGCTTAACTGTTTGCAGCACCCAGGGACTCCCCAATTTCTCAGAAAGAAAGAGAAGCAAAGGATATTACAGTTAGTTGAGCACTTGCTATGTGCTAGGCATTGTGCCAGGGCTTTACATAAATTGCATTAATTCTCCTCCTGACTCCATGAGGTAGTGCCCTTATTACCATTTTACAGTTAAGAGCAGTAATATTCAGGACAGCAAAGCAATTCGCCCTAGGTGCACACAGTTGATAAGTGTGCACGGCATCCTTGCTATTGTATAGGGGCAGGTCCATTTTACTAACAGTCATTTTACTACTAACTCCTAGAGGGCAGGGGCTGGGTCTGCTCTACCCCTGGGCTGTTGTACACACATCATCTCATCTAGTCTTCTCAGTACTGGCATTATCCTCATTTTACAGATGAAAACAGTAAAGCTCAAAGAGGTTAAGTAACTTGCCTAAGAGCACACAGATAATATACAGTAAAGCTAGGGTTTGAACCCTATAGGGTCGCTATGAGTCAGAATTGTAATCAACTCAACGGCACACAACAACAGGGTTTGAACACGAGTCTGATTGCAGAGTCTTAATTCCTAATGGTGTGTCCATTCCTTAGGTGGTGGGTGTCTATACATGGTGGCCCAATTGTACCACTTGACAAGTGAGGCTGTTGTTGTTAGCCACCATCAAGTCAGCCCTGACTCATGGTGACCCCATGCACAACAGAATGAAATGTCATCCCCATGATTGATTGTGGATCAGACCGTTGTGATCCGTAGGGTTTTTAATGACCGATTGACAGTAGTAGATCACTTTGTTTCTAGTCCGTCTTAGTCTGGAAGCTCTGCTAAACCTGTTCAGCATCACAGCAACATTCAAGCCTCCACATATAGATAGGTGGTGCCTTAGTCATCTAGTGCTGCTCTAACAGAAGTACCACAAGCAGATGGTTTTTAACAAGAGAAATTTATTCTCTCACAGTCCAGTAGGCTACAAGTCCAAACTCAGCACATCAGCTCCAGAAGAAGGCTTTCTCTCTGTGTCGGCTCTGGAGAAAGGTCAGTGTCATCAATCTTCCCTTGGTCTGGAAGGTCCTTGGGATGAATCAGTCTTCCCTTGGTCTTCAAGCATCTCAGAGCAGGAACCTCAGGTTCGAAGGACACGCTCTGCTCCTGGCACTGCTTTCTTGGTGGTGTGAGGTTCTTATGTGTCTCTGCTTGCTTCTCTCTTTTATATCTCAAAAGAGATTGAAGACACTATCTAATCTTGTCAACCTCATCAGTATAACCTCATCACAGTGATAGAATTTACAACACATCAGGAGATTGCATATAATCTCATCATAGTGATAGAGTTTACAACACATAAAGAAATCACATCAGATTACACAATCATACAACGCTTGGAATCATGACCCAGCCAAGCTGACAGATATTTTAGGGGGACACAACTCAATCCATGACAGGTGGCAACTGTGCAGGAGATGCATTGGCAGAGAATTGAACTTGGGTCTCCTGCATGGAAGGTGAGAATTCTCCCACTGAACTACCACTGCTCCCTGGAGAAGTGGTTACCATTCAGGAAAGGAACTCTCTGAAGTTTTCTTGGAGCCACAACAGACAACCAGACCTCTTAAAGACACATGACCTTGTTAACGTCCACATCTATGGCCACCTTGAAGCTTTAAAAATACTTTGGGAATGAACTCTACCCTCTCATGCAACTGTGCCAGCTTTCTGAGCTCACCTTTTGAAACCCTGAAAATGAAAACAATGACAAGAATGGATTTGAATGAGCGTCTATAAAAGTAAATCACTTCTTGGATAAGAAACAATATTGAAAATGTGTTCCAAAGGGTCACTTCTCTCCAGACTGAAAGTTTCCAAAAATGGAGATGAGAGAGAAACTGGAAGAAACAGAAAGAGCCTTGTTTCATGTCAGTTTTTCCCTCTTTACAGCATTTTTTCATAAGCTCAGAGAGAAGTACACAAGGCGTTTCCACGTGGACACATCAGGCCGTCTGAGCACACTGCATATAGGTCCTGGGTTGCACAAATGGCTCTCCAAGTGCCAGATCCTATACCCAGAGATAGGAGATAGCGAGGTGAATGTGATTTCTCAGCGACTCTACCACCTGGCAGGGCAGACAATGTGGCAAGCAGATCATTGTAACCCATATGAACAGTGTGGCCAGCACCTGCTCCACCAGGTCACTGTGTGCATCAAAGGGCAGTGCATGTCATAGTGTGTGACAGCCACCAAACGTTCACTGCACTGGGGGCTTTCTATGCCTCATTTCTAACCCCTTTCACAGCCCTGAAATTGGATTGTCCTGGTTATTGATTGCTGTGTAGCAAACCACCTCAAAACAGTGGCTTAAAACAACAACCATCACTTCTTTTGCTCATGAATCTGGAGGTGGACTGGACTTAGCTAGGCAGTTCTTGCATAGGTCCTTTGTATGGGTGCAGTCAGATGGTGGCTGGGGCTGGGACCATCTCAAAGGTTTATTCACTTACCTATTCCACTACATCCGGGCTAAGAAGACTCAAACAGCTGGGGGCTGGAAGAGCTGGGCTCCTTGGACATCTCTCTCCCTCTGTTTTCTCTTTACACGGTGTCTCCACACGGGGGCCTCAGAGTTCCTGGGCTTCTTGCGTGGCAGCTGAAGGCTTCCAGGGCACGTGTCCCAAGAGAAATTGGCAAAAGCTACATGGCCTTTTCTACCTTAACTTTGGACATCACACAGCAACACTTCTATCACGTCCTGTGCTTTGGAGCAGTCACGAAGGCCCACCCAGGTTCAAGGGGAGAGGACAATGATGCCATCTCTTGATGCGAGGAGTGTAAAAAGATTTGCAAACATGTTTTAAAACCACTACACAGATAGTACTCCCATTTTAAATATAGGAAAACTGAGGCTCAGAGAGATGAAGGAACTTGCTAAAGGTCCCCACAGCTAGTAAAAGCCATTAAATAAACTCACGTCTGGCTCAGTGGCATCACTAGGGAGGTGCGAGGGGGTGCAGACCACACCCCATGACACTCTCAGAAGGACTGACACCAGAATGACCCCAGGGTTTCTGGCAGCGGCTGCAGTGTTACTGGGGGAGCGGCTGCCAAGGCAATGACATCACTAGGGTTGGTGTCACCCACCACCCAGTGCAATAACTCATTATCACTACCACCACCATCACCCACCCCCGTCATCCACCAGTCACGGTGCTAGCAGCTGGGCTGCAGTGCCTGCCATTGGGCCGAGAGGAGGGTCTCCGCTTCGGCCAATGGGAGAGGGTAGAAGCTGTCGGGGCGCCGGGGTGAGGGGCTGGAAAGGGTGGGACAGCAGGCGCAGCCCTGGACCCTGCACAGGAGCAGGGTGGGGTGGCTCCACCCACAGGGGGAGGGGTATGACACCAGAAATTACCACACTGGGTGACGCCAACCCTAGTGACACCATACATAAATGCACAACCTGTCCAACGTGCCGAGCACATGTAGGTGTTTAGTAAATATGTGTTGGATAAACAAAACAAATGAAAGCTACTATGATTATTATCCTTAAATTTCCTTCCTTCTGGCTTCCTAGGAGCCCTGGCTGCACAGTGGTTAAGAGCAGTTCGAATCCACCAGCCGCTCCTTGGAAACCCTATGCGGCAGCTCTACCCTGTCCTATAGCATCGCCATGAGTAGGAATAAACTTGACAGCAGTGGGTTTAGTTTGGTTTGGTATGGCTTCCTAGAAACAGGGAGATGGCAAATGATAATCAAGGAAATGATAATCAAAGAAACCAGAACTATTCTTGTTCTCTCCAGGCCCTCCAAGTCCCAAAGCAAGGAAGATACTTAGAGCTTACAGTCAAGACATGATTCTCCAAGACCATACACGCCACACTGTGGACTGGGCAAGATGGAGTGGGGGCTGGCGGGGATCATGCCCATGCCCCAATGCATCAGCCACCAAAAACTCAAAAACCCACTGCTGTCAAGTCGATTCCTACTCATAGCGACCCTACAGAACAGAGTAGAACAGTGCCATAGGGTTTCTAAGGCTGTAAACCTTTACAGAAGATGACTGCCACCATCTTTCTCCCGTGGAGTGGCTGGTGGGTTCGAACAGCCAACCTTTCAGTTAGTAGCCATGCACTTCACCACTGCACCACATTGGTACTTAAAAGCAGTAAGAATCAGAGAAGTTGGAGATAGGTCCTCAGAGCTTTGCTGGAAGAAAATTTGTCATTGTACAGATGAGGAAACTGAAGCCCAAAGACATAAGGAGACTAACCATGCCCTCCAGTCCCTTGGTGATACAGCAGGGACTAGAAACAGACTTCCCATTCTCGGTCCACAGACTTTTGCAGTAGGAAGACAGTGTAGTCCTGGTGTTTTGGATGGCCCTTGAGGTCAAACTGACTTGGGAGCAAATGCTGACCTGCCATGAATACCTATACAATCTTGAGCAAGTCATTTTAACCTCTAGGATACTCAGTTTCTCTATCTATAAAATGTAGATATTGATTCTTTCATTTGGATTAGTATCAACAACATAAGAAGAGCCCCTAAAGAAATCAGTAAGTACAACCAATGCAACAGAGGGAAAAAAAAAAAAGGCAAAAGAAGCAAACAGACAATTCACAAAAGAGGAAATGTAGGGCCCAAATGCGTATATGAAGAGATGTTCAACATCACTGATAGTCTATGAAAATCAAGACGATAATAAAAGATGGTTTTACATTCATTAGTTTTGAAAAAATTAAAAATCTGAAAATTCCCTCCTGGGTATATATCTAAGAGAACGTCTTGCACATATACAACACAAGACATCCAAGAATGTTTAAGGCCACACTGTTAACAAGTGCAAAATCCTGGTGAAAACCCAAGGGCCTCTCCGTGGGAGAGTGAATGAATAAACTGTGGGCTATTCTATTGCAGTCAATATGAATAAACTAAGAGAAGTGCACCAACATGAAAGACCTCAGCAATATATTATGTGAAAACACCAAGTCCCTAAAATTATGTAAAGCATGATAGTCTTTTATATAAAGTTAACCAACTAAACAAAATACTTATATAGAGATGCAATAAAATTATATAACATGGAAAGTCAGAGGGTGATGGACATGGAATTCAGGACAATGGTTACCTCAACTACTAGCCAAAAGGTTGGGGATTTGAACCCACCCAGAGGTATCTCAGAAGACAGGCCCGGTGATCTGCTTCCAAAATGTCACAGCCTTGAAAACCTTATGGAATAGCTCTACTCGGCACACATGGGATTGCCAACAGTCAGAACTGACTGGACAGTAACTAACAACAACAACAACGAGGTGGCAGGGGATGAGAAACTTTTGTTTTAAATTACAGGTCATAAGTGTTCATTACATTATTAATATCTGTACTCTTTAATATGTGTCATGAGTCAAGAATCATGATAAATTCTGCGAAGCTGAGGACTAATGACAACAACCCCATGAATAATAGTTCCTTCTTAGAAGGGGTGTTGGAGGTTTCAAAGTCAGTAGCTCAGCTCCTGTCAACTCAGTTGTAGTTGTTAGCTGCCCTCAAGTCAGCTCGGACTCACAGAGACCTTACGTAAGACAGGACAAAACATTACCTAATCATGTGCCATCTTCATGATCATTGATTCATATGGTTGAGTCCATTGTTGTGGTCATTGTGTCAATCCATCTCAAGGAAGGTTTCCCTTGCCTTTGCTGGCCCTCCACTTTATTAAACATGATATCCTTTCCAGTGATTGGTCCCTCCTGATGATGTGTCCAAAGTAAGCAAGTCGAAGTCTCAGACAGTATTCTGTGATCCATAGTGTTTTCATTGGCTATTTTCAGAAGTAGATTGTCAGGCTTTTCTTCCTAGTCTGTCTTAGTCTGAAAACTCCATTGAAACCTGTCTACCATGAGTGACCCTGCTGATATTTGAAATGCCAGTGGCATAGCCTCTAACATGACAGCAACACACAAGCCACCACAGTACAACAGACTGACTAGTAGGTGGTGGTAGCACCTACTAGGTCCATAATAACAGGCATCTATGGAGTGATGGTTGTTACATGTGTATGTATGGCTTGAAAATAGCTTGAAATGGGTTAAAATAAAATAAGATTCCTTTTATTCCAACCCCCTCTGCCTGGGTGGCTTGACTGATTTTATGAGTAAGTCCAACCTTGCCACTGTCTTGGGGCCCATGCTTTCAAAACCAGTAGCTCTTTCTTGGTACATAACAAGGCCCCGTTTCTTCCAAAATCCACCAAAAAAAAAAACCAAACCCGTTGCCATCGAGTCAATTCCAACTCATAGTGATCCTGTATGAGTCCAAAATCCACAGCAGATTATTTCTGAATAGTGAGTTCTTCAAGGTGCTGCCATGTGCCCGTTCTGCCCCTCCCGGTTTGGTCTCTGGCCCTGTCCTTTTGACGGATTTCACCTGGCCTGGACTTAGGGTTTAAAGAAACGGGCTTTCAGCAGAGGGTGGGGCGTTTTGTTGACTCTGTTCTCCTGCCCAGCTGTAGGTAAGAGTTTTCTTTTTCCTCTCACATGACACTAGGAACAGAGAAGTCATTTAAGCCTTATAAATACTGGCAGGCTCAAAAAGCAAGTTGCCAGGCTTGAAAACATGGCTCTGTTTCCTTTGGCTAATCTGCAACTCCAGTAATATTTTCAGATAAAAAGGTAAACAGAGAAGATTAAGGGGGCCTATCTTAGGCCAGTATCTTTATAGAGAGACTAGGAGAAGAAATGTTACTGAAATCTTTCCCTTTCAGGGAAAACGACAGTAGTCAAGCCCATAACAGCCTTGAAACCCAGGAAGGTGGTAGAAGTAGGCACTTCTCTCCATACTTTCAAGAAAAAATGGGAATACCAGTGAATAGGGTACCAGACATATTTGCACCAGATCTCAGTCACAGGGCTTGGAGATGAGGAATGGGGTCAACAAAGACATGATATGTTCTATCATCAGAGCTCTGGGATTAAACGCGCTGCCTTGAGAGGCAGCAAATTCCCCAGATTTCAAAACAAAATCCATGCCTAGATGCTAAGTCCCTCTTTGCAAGGATATCAAGGAATGTTCTCAAGATGGTATAACCAGATCAGAGATTTTAACCTGGGGCTTAATGTTGGGGAAGGAGGATAAACCCCTCTGAAATTGAAGGCAAACATTTACATAACTCCGGAGAGGGTTCAGAGTCCCTGGGTCGCACAGATAGTTAAGCTCTGAGCTACTAATTGAAGGGCTGGCAGTTCAAACTCACCTAGAGGCATCTTGGAAGAAAGACCTGGCAATCTGCTTCCAAAAGGTTACAGCCATGAAAACTTTGTGGAACACGGTTCTCTTTACAGGTGCAATCGCCATGAGTCAGAATCACTCGACAGCAACTTTTTTTCTTTTTTTTTTTTTTTTTGACAGGGTTCACAGTTTCTATAACATTCCCAAAGAAGCATGTGACTCAAGAAAGATAATGAACAAAGGAACTAGATACTCTCTAAGGTTCCTCCTCCCACCACACCCCAAGATCTGGAACCCTTTATGTCCCTGAATTCAGGCTGATATGACTCAAAGATGTATTTTACTAGTATGTGGGGTCCATGAAGCCAAGGATTTTGTCTGTTTCATTCACTGCTGTATCGGCAGCACCTAGAACAATGACTGACAAACACCAGGTACTGGGAAAACAGTTGTTGGGTGGATGAATGAACTCTAGCCAAAGCCTGTATTTCTTTTGCTTAGTGTGAACTACAGACATGATGCCTCATGTGACAGGCAGTGGAGGAGGCCAGGGAAGCTAGGGAAGAAGGTCACCAATGTGAGCCTCAGAAAATACTGACACTCTTGAACCATGTCTGCACAGAGTCAGGGAGCCTTCCCCCCATAATTCTATTGATAACCACATCTGGAATCGAACATCCAGCTCTTGATTAGTCAACCTACAAGCGCAGCTTGGAAATGCCTCCCTGTGGCCTACAGCAAAGCAGCTCTTCCCAAGTCCAGAAGGGAAGGTGTTAACTGCAGCCCTGGACACCAGATTTAGAAAAGGCTTCCTCTGCCCTTGACTTCAAACCTTCCTGTGTTGTTGATATTAAAACCTAATTGCGTTGACGTTGGTCTCCAAGGTAAACAAAGCTTTACAGGGGAAATGTTTGGACCTCGAAATTCCTGTTTGCTCCAAGTAGGGACTAATGGCCGGAATAATGAGCATTTCCATTAATTTCCTTTTAAAATGCTGCTGATAGTTTAGCTAAGTGGACAGCCCCAAACCATTCCTATTGGTCAATTATCAAAAACAGGCTCTAGAATACAATTAATATTTCCCTCTTATATGGAATTTAACTTAGAGAAAACTCCAAGAGTTGTACTTCTACAAAGACCCCAAGATACTGAGAGTAAGAGTGAGGAGAGAGGAAACAAGGGAAAGGATAGAGGGGAGAGAATGACAAACAGTACTTGCAAATTTGAATGCCTGCTACATGCCTGGCACGCAATTATGCCTTTTAAATACATTATCTCATTGAACCCTTTCAACAGCCCTGAGAGAAAGGTATTATTTTTCCCATTTACAGATGCAAAAACTGAGGCCCAGAGATGTATTAAAGGCCACACAGCTGAGATGTGACCAAGCTAGGGCTTGATGCCAAAGCCTACGTTCTTAACCACTAGGTTGAGCAACATTTCTTTATGCTTCTATCTTGTCCCCTTCTCTCCTCACTGTATGTATCCTTGCCCATAGTATGAGGAGAGTTTCTGGATTAAACAGTGACTCCTCAGTCCAAGAGAGAAGAGAAAACGAGGAAAGGGAAACAAGTAGCTTATGGTGGTTCAGGATGGGTGGGTTGTAGACGGCAAGGGGGTTAAGACAGAAAGACTGGAGATGGTAGTGGTGCTTTGTGGGTAGCCCAATTAGCGTGGACCGTCTCCAACGGCAGTGGGGGTGAGGGCGGGGTTTGAAGTTGGGGCCAAGCGTGGCCAGGGCTGTGTCTTAGAAACAGCACGCTGATTGGATGCCAGCCCTCGTGGGGTCCGGCGCGAGGCAGACACTGTGGGCTGAGGAAGTTGTCTAGCCCGTGATTGGCACTCGGAAGGGGTGATGCTGGCAAACCTCAGCCTGTAGCCCAGACTGGGAAGCCAGCCTCTGTTGGGTTTGGCAAGGAGACATTTATGAGCTCAGCTGTAGGGAATGTGGAGTGTCAGTGGTTTAGAGAGGAAAAGGACCTGCTGAACCAAGACCACAGCTGCGCCATCGTATAAAGGGCTTGGCAGTGCGTCTGGGGCTGCCTTTGTCTTCTGACACTGGTAGTACTGAATCCAAACTGGACGCAGGCACATCCTTGGCACATGGGGGCTTACAGCCTTGAAAACTACCCCTGCGAACCTTGCTACTCCAAGTGTGGTCCAGGACCAGCTTCGCCAGCATCTCCTGGGAGTTTGTCAGAAATGCAGAATCTCTGGCTCCATCCTAGACCTGCTGAATTAGAATTTGCATTTTAGCAAGCTCCCCAGGTGGTGAAGTTTGAAGCACAGTCCTAGACCACGCCCCAAACTACTGAATCAGAATCTCCAGAGTCACATTAGTAGAATCGGCATGTTTTATAAGCTTTCCAGGTGAATCAGATGCACAGTGATGTTTGAGAATTAGTACAGAAAACCTCTGAACTGTCCTAAGAACATCAATATCGTAATATTCAAACTACAGCTTTCAGATGCCTCCCACATCCAGGAGTGTCACAGAAATCCCCTTCTACATGGCATGGAAAATATAGTCAAGTAATTTGTAGCCCACCTATTTCTAAAACATTATCTGTGGCAGTTTATAAACAGCAGGTGGTCAGCTAAGCACCATCCATCTGTCAGTTTACTGTATTGTGCTGGGTTTCGTGTTGCTGTGATTCTAGAAGTTATGGCACTGGTATTTCAAATACCAGCAGTGTCACCCATGGTGCACAGACACCAGCAGGACTTTCAGAATAAGATAGGTGTCATGAATTGAATTATGTCCCCCCAAAAATGTGTGTATCAATTTGGCTGGGTCATGAGCCCCAGTATTATGTGGCTGTCCTCCATTTTGTGATTGTAATTTTATGTTAAAGAGGATTAGGGTGGGATTGTAACACCACCCTTACCCAGGTCACATCCCTGATCCAATGTA
>NW_004443937.1:8287797-8316449 GCF_000243295.1 Trichechus manatus latirostris
TGTCCTCCATTTTGTGATTGAAATTTTATGTTAAAGAGGATTAGGGTGGGATTGTAACACCACCCTTACCCAGGTCACATCCCTGATCCAATGTAAAGGGAGTTTCCCTGGGGTGTGGCCTGCACCACCTTTCATCTTACAAGAGATCAAGGGAAAAGGAAGCAAGCAGAGAGTTGGGGACCTCATATCACCAAGAAAGAAGCACCGGGAGCAGAGCATTTCCTTTGGACCTCAGGTTCCTGCACAGAGACGCTCCTAGTCGGGGGGGAAGACTGATGACGATGAGGACCTACCTCCAGAGCCGACAGAGAAAGAAAGCCTGCTCCTGGAGATGACACCCTGAATTTGGACTTCTAGCCTACCAGACTGTGAAAAAATAAATTTCTCTTTGTTAAAGCCATCCACTTGTGGGATTTCTGTTACAGCAGCATTAGAAGACTAAGACAACAAGCTAGGAAGAAAGGCCTGGAAATCCATGTCCAAAAATTAGCCAATGAAAACCCTACAGATCACAGCCCCCTTGGTTGAAGGCACTCAAAATACACAGTGGCCACAACAATGAACTCAAGCATACCAATAACTGTGAAGAAGGCGCAAGACTGGGCAGTGTTTCATTCTGTTGTAAATGGGGTCATCATGAGTCACAGCCAAGTCAACAGCAACTAACAACAACAGGTGGTCAGCTAAGCAGCATCACAGGATGGAATCCAGGAATACTCCACAACCCACAAAGCACCTCTCTCCATATCTGGGGTATTACAGTGCCTGAAACTCCACCACTGGGTGATCTCCATGCTTCTTTTTAAAATCATAAGTTTCCCTTCGAATAAAAAGTACTTTTACATCCAGACTAAATTTGATGACTTTTCAGAGCTCTATTTTCCCAGCGGCAATCTTTCAGCAAGTCTCGTCATTCTGTCTCCAAGGAAAATCCCTCCACTTCCCTCCACCTCCATGGCTACATCATCCCTTGTCTGTGAGCTGCAGTAACCTCCCAACTGGTCTCTCTGCTTTCATTCCTGCCCTACTCTGGTCTCTTCCCCACAAAGCACTCCAAGTGGTCACTGTAAGATGGAAATCAGACCATGTCATGTTGTGTTTGCTGCCATGGAGTTGGCCCCCAATGCACAACCTATGCACAACAAATGAAAGGCTGTCCAGTCCTAGGCCATCCCCATGACTGGCTGCAGATTGGACCGTTGTGATCCATAGGGTTTTCCTTGGCTGGTTTTCAGAAGTAGATCACCAGGCCTTTCTTCCTGGTTTGTCTTAGTCTGGAAGCTCTGCTGAAACCTGTTCAGCATCATAGCAACATGCAAGCCTCCATGGACAGGTGGTAGCTGCACATGAGATGCATTGGTCAGGAATCGAATCCTGGTCTCCCACATGGACAGCAAGAATTCTACCACTGAACCTCAGCCTAAAACCAAGAGCTGCCTCTCTCAGTTTCCAATAGCTGCTATAACAAATTACCAGAGACCTGGTGGCTTAAAATAACAGAAATTTATCTTCTCACAGTTCTGGAAGCCAGAAGTCTGAAATCAGTTCACTGGGCCAAAATCAAGATGTCAGCAGGGCTGCCCCCTCCTAAGGCTCCAGGGGAGAACCCCTTCCTTGCCTCTGTCTGCTTCTAGACTCTGCTGGCAATCCTTGGCTGTGGCAGGGCTGCATTACTCCAATCTGTGCCTCTGTGGTCACATTCCGTTCTTCGCTTTTGTCTGTGTAATCTCCCTCTGCCTTCCCCTTATAAGGATACATGTGGTTGCATTTAGGGCCCACCTGTATAATCCATTATAATCTTCCCTGTCTCAAGAGCCTTAACTTAATCACATCTGCAAAGTCTTTTTTTGTCATATGAAGTAGCATTCCTAGGATCCAGGGATTAGGATGTTGGTATCTTTTGGGGGCCATTATTCAGCCCACCACACTGCTTCCATTGCACTTAATAAAATCCAAAGTCTTTACTGTGGCCAGTAAGGTCTGTGGTCTGGCCTCCGCCCAACTCATGGACCCCATCTCGTTCCTCTTTCTGAACCCCTCTGTTTTGCTTTCAGATCTTCAGGTATGTTCCTGCCTCAGGGCCTTCACTCTTGCAATTTTTCTTGGAATGCTACCACTCTTGGCCTCATTTGATGAATGAATGCATGTTCCCAAGAACTCTGGAAATGAGATAATGGGAAAAGGAGAAGCAGAAACATGGGCAGAGATTAACTTTGCCTACTCCTCACTTCTTTAAAAAAGATTACGGTAAATATATACGTAAGAAAACATTTGCCACTTCAACAATCTTCACATGTGCAGTTCAGTGACATTAAATATGTCATGTTGCTTAACCATCACCATTAACCATTTCCACTCCTCACTTTTGCCTCCAGAGTTTTCTAGTTAAAGATGTTGCCACCCAATCTTTTTTCAGTTGCCAAATACCTCACATATCCGCAGCTCTAAATTATCTGTAGAACTTCTCTGGAATGGAGCCACTTCAGACTGTTGTAGCAAAGTCTGAACTGGGTATTGGAAGAAATAATGTTACATGGAACCATCTCCAGTCTCTTTGTTCTTGGAGAAATAAGACAGTTCAAGATACAGAAACCTATTTTGGCTTCCAGCAACAATTTTGATGATATTTCTTCCAGTGGTCAATTAATGTTCATCATTGACTTGGTGACAATTTTACTGCTAATAGACTGCATCCTCATGGGAGATAGGAGGCCTGTCCATGGTTAAAATGACCTTTTATCATCCCCTTGAGTCTCTTAGCAGGGCTATCATTAAACGGAATTTCTGGTGTGCTATTATGATGAAAATGTAAATATGCAGAAGTTATTAACTGCCCCCAGAAAGAAGGATTCCCTGTGTAGTGCAAACGGTTAATGCACTCGGTTAACCAAAAGGTTAGGGTTTGAGTCTACCCAGAGTGACCTTGGAAGAAACGCTTGGTGACCTACATCTGAAAAATATGCCACTGAGAACCCTATGGAGCACAGTTCTATTCTGACACACATGGGGTCACATAGTGGGAATTGACTCAATGGCAACTGGTTGGTAACTTACATATAGTTATGCAAATCAATAGCAGTCACTATGTTATAAACAGTGGGTGGTCTAGACTGATCAACTTCTAGTTTGCCAAGGACTTTCTTGAATAGCACTGAAAACTCCTGCATCCTGGGAAACTCCTTTGTTGTTGTTGTAAGCCATTGAGTCAATTCCAACTCACAGCGACCCTATAGGACAGGAGGGCTCAAACTGCTGACCTTTTGGTTAGCAGCTGAACACTTAGCCACTGCACTACCAGGGCTCCTTAAAATCAGACCCATTGCCTTTGAGTCCAACTTATAGCGACCCCATAGGGTGGAGTAGAACTGCTTCATAAGGTTTCCAAGGCTATAATCTGTACAGAAGCAGACTGCCACATATTTATTCCATGGATTGGCTGGTGGGTTCAAACTACTGACCAATTCATTAGCAACCAAGCACTTAACCACTGAACCACCAGGGCTTCTTTCCTTGAAACCCCTTAGTCCCAGACAAACAAGGACAGCTGGTTGCCCTAGTGGTAGCTATCAGCCTGCCCCTAACACTGGACCCAGAGCAAAAAGGTAAAGTGGAGGCCCATATAGTTTATGTCTAAACATGTAAAAGTTATAAATCAAGTTAACACGCTGTTAAATAAAAACATGTTCCATCCTCCTACCATGACACATTTCTCCAAAACAACCTGGAAGGCCAGGTTGGAATGTCGAGCTCTTGGACTCCTTGGGTTAGTCTCTGGCTTCTTATCTGTTCCCACCTTCTCCTTGCTCTGTCTCACACCTCAAGGGGTCTGGCTCGCACATGAGCAAATACCTGAACTCTGCCCACGGCCCCATGAACAGCCACCTCTTGGTTACTCCTCAGGCCTCAAGGTGCACCACCTCTGTGAGGTCTGTCCTTGGAGGATAATGGACCCCAGACAGAGACCTGATCTGCTCTTCAAGTGGGAGTAGGGTCCTCAGGGTGGGAATTCTCAGGCCCCAGGTACCTAAAGGCTGGCCTGGGAGAATGTAGGTGTCCATAGGAGGGGCAGAGTGGGGTCCTCAGGACAGTGGCAGTCACCCCTCACTGGATGTCCCTTGCAATGGGAAACCGTGAGATAATTTCCAATTTCCAAAAACACCACTAGGTCCTCCTGGGCAGAGGTTAAAGTTGTTCAATCTAGAGAAATAAAGTGTGCACAAAATCTCATAGATGTCCTCAGACTATTCCTAGAAAGAATTAGGGTCAACTACACAGAGGAAACAAAATCAGTGTACTGTAGGGAAAAGAAGTCATTTGGCAAAGAGGAACTACTTAGAGAAGGCTCTCATGCCTGGAGATCCACAATGAAAGTTGCTGCCACAGAGAGGAGACTGGGAGCTTGATAAATTCATCCATCAGAGTCCATGCTAATGCTAGGCTTTCTGTTTTCCTTCATGGAATTTATTTTGATGGACGATGCAGACTTTGGAGGGAGCATTACTAGGTTAAAGGTACCACATGCTTAAAATGGCTCGTCTGCCCTTGCAGCCTTGTTCACGTGAGTGGGGTGAGTGCCACGCACCCGATGCCACGTGGTGCCAATCAGGAGGCAGCAGGCAGTCCAGCTCAGCCAGGCCTCTCCCACCTTCAGGCTTCAGAGGTCTCTGCCCACCTGCCTGGAGTCCCTGGTTGGTGCAACAGTTAACTACTCAGCTACTAACTGAAAGGCTGGAGGTTCAAACTCACCCAGAGGTGCCTCAAAAGAAAAGCCTGGTGATCTGCTTCTGAAAAATCAGCCAATGAAAACCCTATGGAGCACAGTTCAACCCTGACAAACACAGGGTCACCCTGAGTCGGAGTCAACTCAACAGCAACCGTTTTGTTTTTGTTTTTTTGGCCACATACCTGAGCTCTGAGGTAGTCAGAGCCCAGCTCTCTACCTGGAAAGAAAAGGATTCCTTGTTCCCAAGTTAAAATGACAAGTGGAAGCCACAGCCCAGGACACTGGAAAGGAGAGAGAACAGGGCAGTCACCCATATTCCTAAGATTCAGTATATGTCCCTTTGCTGGTACACAGATAGTTTTAGTGGCC
Source organism: Trichechus manatus latirostris (assembly GCF_000243295.1). Lineage (NCBI taxonomy): Eukaryota > Metazoa > Chordata > Mammalia > Sirenia > Trichechidae > Trichechus > Trichechus manatus. The sequence continues at coordinate 8,292,890 of NW_004443937.1, forward strand.
CATAAATAAACTTTTTTAAAAAAATTATTTTAATAATCAGGCATACATTTTTAAAGTTATCTTCCATTTATAGTAAGTAACACTGTTTTTTTATGTATGACCATGATAAAAAAAAAATTCATTTCAAGATAAACTTATTTAAGTAAAACAAGCAAGATAATTTAAAGAAAAATATTAAGTAAATAACAGCACAAATGATACGAGGTGGTGAAAAAGATCATGAAGGTAGAAAATATTCATGTCATGGTTAAAAGTATAATGTCAAACAACTTGGGTTTAGATGATGCCGCCGCCATTTACTGCCACTGTTAGACCTTGGGCAAGTTACTTTACTATTTGAGCCTTAGTTTCTTCCTATGCAAAGTAAGCATCTAAATAGCACCTACAATATAGGATTGGTATGAGAATTAATTGAAATACAGCATATAAAGAACTCAAACCAATGCCCGAAACATGGTAAGTGTTCCAAAAAGTCACTTAGCAGTATTAATACAAGCGGTGGTGGTGGTGGTGGTAGTGTACTAAGTCCGTTGCCATCGAGTGGGTTTCTACTCATAGCGACCCTATAAGACAGAGTAGAACTGCCCCACAGGGTTTCCAAGGAGCCGCTGGCAGATTCAAACTGCTGACCTTTTGGTTAGTAGCCAAGCTCTTTAATCACTGTGCCGCCAGGTTTCCAGTAGTATACTAGTAGAATAGTACTAGCTGTTGTCAAGCAGAGGCAGTAGTATTTTAGTAATATGGGGTGTAGGCAGGTTGGTTAGACTCTGAGGCTCACTGTTTTTGAGTCTGGAAAGGAAGTCATCAGTAAGGATAATTGAGATATTAGGTAAAAGAATCCTTCTAGAGAAGGAAATGATGCATGGACTAAGGCTGTGGTCTCTGTAGAATGACCAAATAGAACTAACAGGGAGACAAACAGAAACACAAATCATTCACACCTTCACTGAGGACAAGTGGCACAAACTCAGTAGGTCCCATGGTCACTCCAGACCACATTAGGGCACCAAGAGAAGCTGCTGAGGGATTTCACCATCGTATACACAGTTGTACAGATGCAGCCTGAGTCATCATAGCAATTCAGTAACATCTCAAGTGATAGGAGATGGATCACCCACAGGCAAGCCTGAATCACCACCACCACTAGCAACTGTCCCCATTCTTGGCCAAACTTAGGTACTACTCACTTGGTAGATGAATCACTTCTAAATTAAGCATGAAGATTTCCAAATTAGCTCGTGATCTAACATCTGGACCAAACCAAACCCATTGCTGTCAAGTCAATTCTGACTCATAGCAGCCCTATAGGACAGAGTAGAACTGCCTCCATAGGGTTTCCAAGGATGTAAATCTTTACAAAAGCAGACTGCCACATCTTTCTCCTGTGGAGCAGCTGGTGGGTTTGAACTACCGAGCCTTTGGTTAGAGGCCAGGCACTTAACCACTGTGTGAACTACTGATCTTTTGGTTAGCAGCCAAGCACTTAACCACTGTGTCACCAGGGCTCCTCTGGACAGGAGATACATATTACTGAGTTGGAGAAAGGGGACATAAGGAGAGAGAAAAAATAAGAGAGAAGGCTATGTTCTCTGAAAGAAACCTTTTTTTTTTTTTTTGAAATGCAGGACCTATTTTTGCAAAAAAGAATGACTGTATGTTTTGATCATTGAAAAGGAGAGTGAGTGGTGTAATGGATTGCTTTACAACCAAATAAAGATGTCGTGTGGACATTAGGCTTTCTAATTTGGTTTATATTATTCTAGCTACATTCAAAACGCATGTGAGCATAAAACTGGTTCATTTCTAGGTTGGATTGCCTAAGATCTTTCTATTATTGCAAGTAACTTCCCGCAAAGCTTTCTCATTCCTTCTCGGATGTAGGAACATAACTCAACCCAAGACGTTCTCTGGCCTGGTCACCCCTAATTCTTGCTCTCATTCTCAAGGGCTGTGAACCTCACTATAGGGCTCTCGGAATTTGTGAGTAAACTAGGAAGGTCCAGAGGCTCTCTTTGCCCTGAGGTCTCAGTGCCTTTTTTATAGGTTTCCCAGTCCCTGGGCATGTGAGGGTTGAGGGCATTCATGGTTATTCCATGGGCTCTGGAATCAGACAGACCAGGGTGCAACTCCCAGCTTTGCCACTTGCTGCTGTGTGATGACAGACAAGTTACTTAACCTCTCTGAGCCTGAGCTCCCTCATCTGAAATGAAGATACTTGGAGCCCCTAAGTCACAGGATTATTGGGAGGATTAAGTATGACCATCTTTGCAAAGGGCTTATCTCAGTGCCTGCCACATGGCAAGAGCTCCACAAATGTTAGCTCTTATTTCTTCTAATGGAGTGTTCGGAGTTATTTATTTAGACACCCTAGAAGTTAAGCCACTAGAATCTGATGATTTAAAATAAAATAATAATTTGATAATAAAAAAACATACACTCCAGCCAGACTGAACTTCTCCTGCCTTAGGGCCAATACTTTCCCTCTCATAATGCTCCTCATTCATCACCTTTTGTTGTTAATTGTTTGCTTAACATCTGTCTTCTCCATGACAGTGGATCTTGTGTTTTTTCACTGCTGCATGCCAATGGCCAGCGGAGCTCTTGGTACAGAAAAAAACGTGTAATAATTATTGTTGAACAACCAAAAGGTTGAACAATGAACGGACTGATGGAATGACAGACCAAATGACTGACTGAACCACTGACTAAATGACTGACCAACAGGAAGACACACTGACCAAACGCTTGACTGACCAAATGACTGGTGACAAACGGAATGAGAGGCTGAATGACTGACCGATGGAACAACCACCAACTGAACACACAACTGACTGAATGACTGATGACCAACTGAAGGACTGGACCACTGACTGAATGACCAGCCAATTGACAAACCAGTGAAATGACTGACCGACAGAACAACCAACCAACAGAACACGTGACTGACTGAGTGACCGATGAGCGACTAAATAATTGACTGAATGACCAACTGTCTGACTGAATGACCAACTGAGTGACTGAATAAATGAATGGATGAACTTTTGACTAAATGATTGAAATTGGTCATTGAAATTCAACTAGATGGAAGTACTTTCCTACCATGACAAAAGATGGGACTACTATTCACCAGTGAAAACCTTATGGATCACAACAGTCCAGTCCTGTGGTGCATGGGGTTGCCATGAATCAGGGGCAAACTTGACGACAGCTAACAACAATAACAACTAATTACTAGATTTTAACGTGGAAAAGTAAAGTCTTTCGGAGGATATATGATAACTATTTTTGAATGTCTTGAAGAGCTCAATGATGGGCTGGGTGATAATACCCTACTGGAAAGCATTACTCACGCCACACTCACATGGCCCTCAAATTGCCCATCCCTTCCCACCCTTCATCATAATGCAGGTTCTGTTTGACAGCTCCTAGCCTCAGCATGTCTATCCCTGTCAGATGACATCATGGCTGAGCCATGTGTTTTAAGATGTGAGAGCAATTAGGGGAACCAACAGGAAGCCCTGGATCTTTCACTGCCTAATTTCTGATAACTAAGAATCTTTCCTGAAATCTCCCACCCACCCCTTTCCTCTGGGTGAGCTCATCCGGTCTTTCCAGGAAGGCTGATCAGGGTCAAGGCATTGCTGGACTTCATCAGGGGGATTTGGTGTCTTTATACCTTGTTCATCAGGCACAGGACATGCTCATCTTTCAGAAGGAGTCAGTGATAAACTTGCTCTGGAATTCTGCCCACAGCTGCCTGAATATTCCACTGTGTCCCCCAGAGGCCCACAGGATGTACCCTGTGTGTCATAGAAGATCCAAATTATGTTTCTAAACTATAATCTGCTTTGAATGAACATATTTAAAATGACCATTGAATAGTATTTTTAATACCATATCCTCCTTCTAAGAAGCTATCATTGAAATGAAAGAAGTGAAACATTTATTTAATGTCATTTTCCTATTAAGAGGGAGGAAAAGACTCCCAAATCCAGGCTAAGCAAAACCTCAAAGGTCATTGGGAAGATTTTATAAGAGAACTAAGCATGGTAACTACCTATCCAGCAATTAGCAAATAATAATTACACAACTACCAGGTATCAAACATCTTCTCCAAGCCAGACACCAGACTACATGCTTTATATACATCAGCACACTTAATCTTCGTAACAGTACTATAAGGTTGGTATTATTGCCTCTATAGACAAACTGAAGTTCAAAGCAGGGATTTGAATAAAATTCGTCCAACTTCAACACTGGTCTTCTACCCCTCAAGAGGTTGCACCACAGCCTTCAGGATATGAGGGAAGAATGACTGCTGACAAAGTGGAATATAATGTTTTTGTTAGCTGCTGTCGAGTCGGTTCTGACACATAGCAACCCTATGTACAACAAAACAAAACACTACCCAATCCTGCGCCATCCTCACAATCACTGTTATGCTTGAGCCCATTGTTGCAGCCACTGTGTCAATCCATCTCATTGAGGGTCTTCCTCTTTTGCGAAGATCCTCTACTTTACCAAGCATGATGTCCTTCTCCGGGAACTGGTCCTGATAACATGTTCAAAGTACATGAGATGAAGTCTTGTCATCCTCACTTCTAAGGAGCATTCTGGCTGTACTTCTTCCAAGACAGATTTGTTTGTTCCTCTGGCTGTCCGTGGTATATTCAATATTCTTCACCAACACCATAATTCAAAGGCCTCGGTCTTCCTTATTCATTGTCCGGCTTTTGCATGTACACAAGGCGACTGAAAATACCATGGCTTGGGTCAGGCACACCTTAGTCCTCAAAGTGACATCTTCGCTTTCTAACACTTTTTATATTAGTGGAATATAAATTAGTGGAATATGATAGTGCCTAGAACCTGGAGAGGAGAGAGAGGAGAAGACTTTCTAAAAAGATGACCATAGTTTTCTAATAGATCAACTGTAATCATGTGAGAAAGGGAGAGCCCTTCCAATAGATTCTGAAGGCTGGAAAAGGACAGATGGGTGACAACTCTAGGAAGGCAGATGTCAAAGTAATAAAAGAACCTCCTAACAATGAAAGCTGTCCAAAAAATGGCTTGAGCTGTCTGCTGAGAGAATGAGCATTTGACAGAGTAAGTATGCAAGCAGAGGATAGGAAACACTCTGTGGGGTATCTTCAGTGGTCCGTCCAACTTCCAGTCCCTCTGTTTGCTTTGGGTACAGGCTCACAGGTCATCTGAGAAAGCTTACCCTTAGCTGCCCCCAACCATTACCTGTCCCAGGTGTGCACGCAAAAAATCTTTTCAGAATCAGTCCAATGAGACAGTTTCATCTCCCTGAGGATAGTAAAAGCAGCACAGGAAGTGTTATGCTGAACCTACTTGTGAAGAACAAGGAAGAATTGGGTGGACGTTAGGAGGGAGAGGAATCTTGGAAGACAGAGGAAGGAAACTATGGGTACTTACTGTGTTCCAAGCAATGGGTTGAGTGTTTTACATACATTCCCTCCCTTAAGACTTGGGTGGTAAAAATGGCTTAACACACTCGACTGCTAACCAAAAGGTTGGAGGTTCGAGTCCACCCAGAGTTTCCTCTGAAGAAAAGACTGGCAATCTACTTTCAAAAAATCAGCCATTGAAACCCCTATGGAGCACAGTTCTACTCTGACACCCATTGGGTCCCCACATATTGGAGCCACCTCGACGGCAACTGGTTTTTTACTACCCTTTGAGGTAGGGCTTATCATTTCCACTTTACAGATAGAACAGCCTGACAGAGAAATTTATTTGCCCATGTCCACGTAGCTCCTAAGTAGTAGAACCAGAGTTGAAACTCAGATACGCCTGAGTTCAAAATTCTTACTCTACAAATTAAAACCAAAATGAGATGCCACTATACACTTATTAGAATGGCTAAAATCCAAAACACAGACAACACTAAATACTGGTAAGGATTTGGAGCAACAGGAACTCTTATTCATTGCTGGTAAGAATGCAAAATGGTACAGCCACTTTGGAAGACAGTCTGGAAATTTCTTATAAAGCTAAACATAGTCTTACCTTAGGATTCAGCAATTGTGCTTCTAGGTATTTACCTAAATGAATTAAAAACTTATATCCACACAAAAACCTGCACATAAATGTTTATAGCAGCTGTACTCATAAAGGCCAAAAATTGGAAACAGCCAACATGTCCTACAATAGGTGAATGGATAGATCAGCTGTGATACAGCCACACAGTACAGTATTATTCAGTGGTAAACAGAAATGAGCCACCAAGCTATGAAAAGACATGGAGGAGCCTTAAATGCATACTGCTAAGTGAAAGAAGCCAGTCTGAAAAAAACTTCATACTGTATTGTGATGGTTAAGATTGTGTGTCAACTTGGCTGGGCCATGATTCTCAGTGTTTATATGTGATCACTCCCATGATCGGATCTGCTGTGAGTAGCCAATCAGTTGAAAGGGATTTTCCTTAGGAGTGTGGCCTGCATCTCAGTATAAGCAGATGTTCTGGCTTTTTGCTCACTCTGGATCCTGCGGCTGCCTCCTGTTAATCTGACCTCCGGTTCTTGGGACTTGAGCTACCAGCTTCTCTGCTGATCTTGGGATTCGTCAATTTTCACAGCCTGTGAGCAAGAGCCCTGCTCTCCGACCTGACGATCTTGGGTTCACCAGTCCCCATGCCTACGTGAATCAGGAGAAGCCTATATCCTGATCCACGGACTTGGGACGTTCCAGCCTCTACAATCTCGTGAGTTATTTCCTTGATATAAATCTCTCTCTGTATATATATTTATATGCTTTACTGGTTTTGCTTCTCTAGAGAATCCAGCCTAAGATATGTATGAATGCCAACTATGTGACATTCTGGAAAAGGCAAAATTATAGAGACTGTAAAAAAAAAAACTCAACAGCTGCCCAGGGTTCAGAAGAAAGAGGAGAGCGATGAATGGGTGGAACATAGTGCATTTTAAGGGCAGTGAAGTATTCTGCATGATACTGTAATAATGAATACATTATTACATTACATGCATTTGTCAAAGTCCATAGGATTGCACAAAGAGTGGACCCTAATATACACTATGTATTTTAGTTAATAGTAATGTTATCAACATTGCTTATCAGTTGTAACAAGTGTACCACACACAAATGCAAGAAGCTAATAATAGTAGACATTGTGTACAGTGGGGAGAAGGGGTTTATGAGAATTCTCTGTACCTTGTATGCAATTTTTCTCGAAACTTAAAACTGCTCTAAAAATAATGTCTATTTTTATGAACAAAATTGTGTTCCCCTCAACAATATATGTTTGAATCCTAACCCTTTCTATACCTGTGTATGTAATTCTGTTTGGAAATAGGATTTTCTTTGCTGTGTTAATCAGCTGATGCCCAAGTAGGGTGGGTTGTAAATCTAATCACTTCTGAGTCATAAAATTAGACACACACACACACAGCAGAGGACAGAAACCAGCTGAGGATTGATCGTCTACAAGCCAAGGAACCAAGGAACCACCCAAAACTACCTACAGGGAAGGAATTGACAAAGCAGAGACCCTGATTTGTGCCTCCAAAACTGTGAAAAAATAAATTTCTGTTCTTCAAAGCCACTCACTTGTGGTATTGTGTTACAGCACCACTAGGAAACTAAAACATTTATTTAAAAAACAAAACAAAACAAAACAAAAACTTATTCTTTTCTCAACAGTTTGCTGCCAAACCCAGAGAGGGCAAGGCTGAGCAGCCCTGGGAGAGAACAGTACTTAAGACAGGTAAGTGTTCATGGGCAGAAAAGAAATAATAAGGCTACATTGTGAAGTAGGATACCAGAGAGCAGGTCAGAGTGGGATGCTCAGGCAGGTTTCAGCAAATGGCTAATTTCATCATTGAGGAAAGACAAGAAACACGAACAAAATGGATCAACACCAGACACCACCTCCTTCGCAATTCAGGCTGATTTTGGTCTTGAGCCCAAGCCACAGAACTGTTTCCAGATCATAAATGATCCAGGTTTATAGATAGGACATTGGAGGTTTCAATCCGAAAGAACAAAGCCAACATATGTCAACTTTGCCCCCAAAGATAATATACAGAAGCATCTTCTTTTTTTTTCCAAAGAACAGAATGATTTCAATATTCCATGGGGAGATGTTAACAGGTAACACAGTTTCATAGGCTTTGGAAAATTAAGATGCCAACATGGCAAAACAGAATAGAAAATGTGATAATGGGAAAAGATGCTAATGACGGCTTTAACTATACTGATTTTTATCTTGTCTCTGTCTCTCAGGTTCTCCTGTAAAGCAGGGCAGTTACAATGCTCCTGCCTCATTAGAGATTCCCTGGGTTGAGCAAACCTGCTTTTTCCCTATTATCTGGTATGTAGAAAATTATTTTAAAATTTAAAAAAAAAAGTTCCATAATTAGGTTGTTGAGGGTCACCTACAATTAATTAGACCACAGGTGTTAATTAAATGGGGGGAGGGGAAAAAAGGTGAAGTAGTTTTATTTCCATGCCAGGGATCCAGACCCTATAGCATAGGGATTAAACATGCTTAGTGTAGCTTAGGACATGGTAGACACCCAAGAAATGGCTGCTGGTGTTAAAGTTGTTGTTGTGTAGTTTTCATCAGTCCCAACTTTGGAATCTGACACATGTGGGTTCAAATTCAGGCTCTGAAACCATATATGTGACCTTGAGAAAATTACTTTACTTCCCCAGGGCTCAGTTTGCTCTTTTGCGAAATGAGGATAAGACTACCTGCCTTAGGGGGTGTTGGGAGGATTTGTTGAAATATTGTGTGGATAAAAACCTGTTGCCATCAAGCCGATTCCAAATCATAGTACCCCATGTGTGTCAGAGTAGACCTGTGCTCCATAGTGTTTTCAATGGCTGAGTTTTCAGAAGTAGATCACCAGGACTTTCTTCCAAGGTACCTCTAGATGAACTCAAACCGCCAACCTTTTGGTTCGAAGCCAAATGCGTTAACTGCTTGCTCCACCCAGGAGCTCCTATGTGTGGATAGTGCCTGGGAAAGTCAAGTTGTTGGTGGCTCAGAAATGGCACTTGGTACCAATTATCCTAAGTGTGTCAGTTGAAGTGAGGAGTCCTCTCCAAGTTCATCCACCCCTACCCCTACCCTCCCTCTCTCCCAAGCATCAAAATGATTCTTAAACTAGGAACTTGGAACTGCAGCATTGCTCGTTAATCATACTCAGTATGCTTTCTCCTTGGTGAGTCATACCAACACCTCACTCCCATGGGCCATGTAGAAAACAAGTACTTTACTACATCTTAGCTGCAAACTCCATACAGGTCTGCAAATTACAGTCATTTGAGCTCAGTAACAGGATCCAGCTCAACGATCGTTTCAAGTTCCCCACTGTATCACACTCAAGTCCGATGCCCAAAGAATCAAGACTAGATTAATAGCTGGACCCCCTGGCACAGGAATGGTTTACATCAGGAAAGGTCATCAAGGTTAAAAATATGCTTTTGCATATAGCTTCACATTCACTTCTCACAATAAGCCCCCTTTTTACAGATGAGAAGACAGAGGCACAAAGGATTCAGTGCCTAAAATCGGTAGTCAAAGGACAACTCCACCGTCAGTTTCCTCTCATTACACAAGAGCCACTAGCAGACCAGCCCTAGGAGAGGGCCTCTAAATCTCTTGCTTTCCTTTCCCAGCACCACTAACTGGTTTTTTTAATTCTAATTGATTGACAAGTCCTGAATCCTTTTAATTAATTGACAAACCAAATAGCTGGAGAGAATATGTAAGAACATATCAAAAAAAAAAAAAAAAAACCCACACACAGTTGCCCTTGAGTTGATTCCAACTCATGGTGACCTCATGTGTGTCAGAGTAGAATTGTGCTTCATGGGGTTTTCCATGGCTGATTTTTCGTAAGTACATCACTAGACCTTTCTTCTGAGACACCTCTGGGTAGGTTCAAACCACCAACCTTTTGGTTAGTAGTCAAGTGTTTAACATTTGCACCACTCAGAGACTTTTGAGAAACATACAGGGCCGTCTATACCTCAACAATCTAATGAAGGCTGGACTAGGATCATCTCTAAAACTCATATTGAGTCAGGGCCCTGGATGGAAACAAGTGCACACTCAAAGGAGTAACTTTGAGGTAACAGATAAGGGAGTTAATGAAGGGGCTACTTATAAAGGAGAAAACAGGGTTAAAGAATCAATAAGGAAGGGGGAAGCACCCCAGGGTCAAGGGAGAGAGCTGTCACCAGACTGACAGGAGCTGTGGCTGTAGGTGGAGGAACGCAACCACCTCCAAAACTCAGCCCAACAAGGAGGACTGGGGAGAATAATTACACAGCCTCTGGTCTCCTGCTGGTGCCTCCCATTGATGCAGTCCATGGGTCAGCCTCCCAGGGAGGAGCTAGAGGAGTAGGGTGAAGAGCGGATCTGGAGGAGCAGACAGAGAACATCAGGCACTATTTTCAAAGGCTGAGAGACTGCTCTTTCCACCCTTGTACAGGCAGGTCTTCATCCTCAAGCCATAAGTCCTCAGCTTGGGTTTGGATTTTAACTAGCTGTGAGCCCTTGAGCAGCTTAATTAATTCACCTGAGCTTGAAGTTCTCCTCTGTGACCAGGAATAACAATACCTGACCTAAGGTTGTTTTAAGGATTCAAATCATAAAGCACTGCCAGCAATAGGAAATACTAGGTGCATGTTCACTTCCTTCCTGCCACCCAGGAGAGGGACACCACGAATCCTGCTGCAGGAAACAAGGTGATTTGCTCACACACACACTCACACAATGAGAATGGATGGTGCCTTGTTTCCCTAGTGCTGCTATAACAGAAATGCCACAAGTGGGTGGCTTTAAAGAACAGAAATTTATTTTCTCACAGTTCTGGAGATCAGGGTATCAGCTGTGTCGATTCCTTCCTTGTCAGTAGCCCTGGGTGCTTCTTGGTTCTTGGTGATCCTCACATGTCATCTATTCCCCAGTTTGTGCCCACCTCTGTTTCTAATTTGCTTTTTATAACTCAGAAGTGATTAGGTTTAGGACCCGCCCTACACTAGTATGGCCTCATTAACATAATGAAGAAAACTCTACTTCCAAACAGGATTACATCCACATGTATAGCCGTTAGGATCGCAACACATATTTTGGGGGGACACAATACAATCCATAACAGATGGCTAGGCTGAATATATCGTTAAATATTACACATATTTAAATTAAATGTGTATGTGATGATTTAGGCTTACTGGAATAGACACTTACCCTGGATATGGATTTGCCTTCCCTGCATGCAATGCTTCTGCCAAAACTACCATCCGTGGACTTACAGAATGCCTTATCCATCATAGTATCCCACACAGCCTCACCTTGTATCAAGGGACTCAGTTCACAGCAAATGAAGTGCAGCAATGAGCCCATGCTCATGGAATTCACTGGTCTTACCATGTTCCCCATCATCCTGAAGCAGCTGGTTTGACAGAACAATGGAATGGCCTTCTAAAGACACAATTACAGAGCCAGATAGGTGGCAATACCTTGCAGGGTTGGGGCAATGTTCTCCAGGAGGCTGTATATGCTCTAAACCAGCATCCAATATATGGTGCTATTTCTCCCATAGCCAGGATTTATGGGTCCAGGAATCAAGGAGTGGAAATGGGAGTGGCACCACTTACTATTACCTCTAGTGACCCACTCATAAAATTTTTGCTTCTTGTCCCCACGACCTTATGCTCTGCAGGTCTAGAGGTCTTAGTTCCAAAGGGAAGGAATGCTCCCACCTGGAGACATATCACTGATTCCACTGAACTGGAAGCTAAGAATGCCATCTGGCCACTTTGGGCTCCTTACGCCTCTGGATCACTAGGCAAAGAAGGGAGTTACCATACTGGCTGGTGGGATTGATCCTGATTACCAAAAGGAAATCGGATTGATATTACATAATGGCGGTAAAGAACAGTATGTCTGGAATGCAGGGGATCCCTTAGGGTGTCTCTTAGTATTTCCATACCCTGTGATTAAAGTCAATGCAAAACTATAGCAACCCAATTCCAAAATGACTACTAATAGCCCAGACCCTTCAGGAATGAAGGTTTGGGTCACCCCACCAGGCAAAGGACCTAGACCAGCTGAGGTGCTTGCTGAGGACAAAGGGAATACAGAATGGGTGGTAGAAGAAGCTAGTTCTAAATACCAGTTACAACCATGTGGCCAGTTGCTGAATCGAGGACTGTAATTGTTATGAGTATTTCTGCTTTGCATGTGTGCATGAAATATTTTTGTTTGTTCACTTATAAAATACAATATGTAAACAGCACTAGTGCATTTTTGGTTGTGTGTTCATTGTATCATGTTATGTGCAAGTATGATTTTATAATTGTCTTTATTTTTAGAGATTATGTGTGGCTTAAGGACGTGTACAGGTGTCAAGGTGACAAGGGGTGGACTGTGATGGTTAAGGTTGTGTGTCAACTTGATTGGGCCATGATTCTCAGTGGTTTGGCAGTTATGATGTAGTTTGACAATCATATGATGTTGTGATCAGTCCCATGATGAGATTTGATATAATGTGATCACCTCCATGATGGAATCTGCTGTGAGTAGGCAATCAGGTGAAAGGGAGTTTCTTTGGGCGTGTGGCCTGCATTGAATACAAGCGGACATTCTGGCAAGTCTCAGGGGCTTTTGCTCTCTATGGATCCTGCAGCTGGCTCCTGTTCATCTGACCTCCGGTTCTTGGGACTTGAGCTAGCAGCTTACCTGTGGTCTTGGCTGCCAATCTTGGGATTCGTCGGTCTTCCTAGCCTGAGTAAGAGCCCTGCTCTCTGTTCTGCCAATCTTGGGTTCACCAGCCCCTGCAGCTACATGAATCAGGAGAAGCCCCTATCTTGACCCACGGACTTGGGACCTTCCAGCCTCTACAACCATGTGAGCCATTTCCTTGATATAAATCTCTCTATATATATGTATATTTATATGTTTTACTGATTTTGCTTCTCTAGAGAATCTAGCCTAAGACTGTACTATGGTTAAATACTTCAGAACCATTATAGAACCCTCTCTTCAATGCCAGCGTAAGAGTAAATGCTGCTTTAATAAGGAGATAGTCAAGTTTATGTAATTTATTGACCCAGAGCCAAGGAGAAATATTTCTTTTGAAAGGAGATACCCAATTTCTTCACCTCAAGAAGTAGCAGAGAACTAAATCTTTAAAAAGATCCAAGAATGGTAAGAATGATAGTGTGTTAGTTTTTTATGCTGTGTAACACATTATCACAAATTTAGCAACTTAAAACAACACTCAATTTATGCCTCATAGTTTCCATCAGTCAGGAGTTCAGACATGGCTTAGCTAGGTCCTCTGCTCAGGGTCTCAGGTGTCAGCCAGAACTGGGGTCTAATCTGAGGCTCAGGCTCCTCTTCCAAGCTCATGTGGTTGTTGGCGGAATTCACTTCCTTGCAAATGTAGAACGTATGGTGTTTGTTTCTTCAAGGCCAGCAGGACAAAAAGAGAGAATTCTTCTGTCTCTGATTTCTAGATCCTCTTTTAAAGGGCTCATCTGATTAGGTCAGTCCCACTCAGGGTAATCTCCCTTTCGATTAACTGATTAAGGACCTTAATTACAGCTCAAAATCCCTTCACCTTTGCCATAAATGCAACATAATCCCAGGAGTGGTAGCCCATCAGCTTTGCCATATTCTATTGGTTAGAAGCAAATTACAGGTCTTACCTTTACTAGGCCACTGGTGTTATTTTAGAATTCTGCCTACCATAGAGAGTAATAGATGAACACGTGGATACAGCATTACATTTTACAAAGGCCATCACATACCTCATCTCTTACAGTAACTTTGTAAGGCAGTTGGAATTAAGATCATCATCCCCGTTTTTTAGGTAGGAAACAGACTCAGAGACTCTTAAGTATCTTGATCAAATCGCTCAGCTCAAAACTTCCCCTCCCCTGGTGATGGAGCTAAAACACACGCACAGATTTTCTGAGTCTAAATCTGGTGCTCTTTCCACTGCACCATCAGGTGGGATGTGTACCTGATGCTCAGGGAAAATTTAGCACTCACTCCCAGTACATCAGGATGCATCTGAGTTGCAAATGGCCTTGCAGATTATGATTATCCATGTCATCTTCAGCAGAACCAGGACCAAACTCTGGGGCTCTGGACTCTTGATCCAGTGCTCTTTTACAATGCTCCTTGTGTCTTTTGGTGGCCCTGTCAAAGATAGACTGGAAGGCAAGAGGATGCTTGGGTTCAACCACCATGTTTTCTTTTTATCCAGATGTTTGGCCTTATAGGCTGAGCCTTTCTTGATCCAGGAGGCCATCCAAAAATCTGGAGAAAATTTGATGCAGTTATTTTAAAATTAAGGTTTATGTAGAGAGGCAGAAAAAAAAATTAAGTTGTGAACAATTCACGTATATGGGCCCAAGTGATGGTCCAGGCTGATACAAATGAAAATATACTGTGTAGTTCCTGGATTATTTATATTTACCTACCCTTAGTGGTGCAGTGGTTAAGTGCTCGGCTGCTAACTGTAAAGTAAGCAGTTTGAACCTACCAGCCACTCTGTGGGAAAAAGATGTGGCAGTCTGCTTTTGTAAAGATCACAGCCTTGGAAACCCTATGGAGCAGTTCTAATCTGTCCTGCAGGGTCACTTTGAGTCAGATTCAACTTGACAGCAATGAGACCCTTAAGCAATGGATGTTTTGACTGAAGACCAAAACCAGTTGTTGTTGACTCCAACTCATGGTGACCTCATGTTAGTCAGAGAACTGTGCTTCATGTGTTTTCAATGGCTGATTTTTTTGGAAGTAGCTCACCAGGCCTTTCTTCCGAGACGTCTCTGGATGGACTCAGACTTCCAACCTTTCTGTTGGCAGCTGAGCATGTTAACCATTTGCACCACCCAAGGACTCCTTTGAATGAATACAATATGTAAAAAATAAAATCATAAGCAAAGAGAAGCCATCACTCATATTTGTACATTAAATCAACTTGCTACATGGTAACAATAAAAGCATTGTTGTGAGCCATGATTACTGGGGACTTATGAAAGTGTCTGGCATGAAACCAAAAGATCTGGGATCAAGATCTTGCTCTACCTCTTAGCTGTGTGACTTTGGGCAAATCACTTCCCCTGCCAGCATAGTGCTTGAAACACATAGTATACTAGATGCTATTGGTTCCCAACCCCTCAGTTTCTTCATCTGATAATGTTGTTGTTGTTAAGTGCAGAACAAAACGTTGCCTAGTCCTGCATCATCCTCATAATCTTTGGTATGTTTGAGCCCATTGTTGCAGCCACTGTGTCAATCCATCTCATTGATGGTCTCCCTCTTTTTTGCTAACCCTCGAGTTTACCAAGTGTGATACCCTTCTCCAGTGATTGGTCCCTTCTGATCATATGTCCAAAGTAAGCAAGACTAAGTCTTGTCATCTTCTCTGCTAAGAAGCCTTCTGGCTGTACTTCCTCCAAGACAGATTAGTTCATTCTTCTGGCAGTCCATAGTATATTCAATATTCTTTGCCAACACGACAATTCAAATGTGTCAATTCTTTGGTCTTTTCTCATTGTCCAGCTTTTGTGTGTATATGAGGCAACTGAAAAATACTATCTATGGCTTGGGTCAGGCATACCTTAGTCATCAAAGTGACATCTTTGCTTTTTAACAATCTGATAATGAGGTGTTGTTAATTACCAACTAGGTGTCTATTAGTACCTCTTAGGTATCCTTGCTGTGAGTCAAATAGTACATCAGGTACTGTCACTCTCCATCCTAAAAACCCTCTACAACTGCACTCCCTGTCCAGTATGGTAGGCACTAGCCACATGTGGCTACCGAGCACTTGAAATGTGGTTAATCTGAATTGAGATGTACTGTAAATGTAAAATATATACTAGATTTCAGAGATGTAACATAAAAAAAGTAAAACATCTCAATAATTTTTGCTCTTGATTACATATGGAAATGACAACATTTTGCATATACTATAAAAATTTCATGTTTCAGAGTCCTGGTGGCTCAACGGTCAAGTGCGAGGCTGCTAACAGAAAGACTGATGGTTCAAATCCACCCAGCGGCTCTGAGGGAGAAAGAGCTGGCAATCTGCTCCTGTAAAGATTCCGTCAAGTCGATTCTGACCCATAGTGACCCTAGAGGACAGAGCAGAACCACCCCATAAGGTTTCCAAGGAGCGGCTGGTGGATTTGAACTGCTGATTACAGCCTAGAAAAGCCTATGGGGCAGTTCCACTCTGTCACATGGGGTCGCTGTAAGTCAAAATCACTCAAAGGCATCCAACAACAATCATGAATTTTAAAATCATATACATGGCTCACATTCTATTTCAGTTGGACAGCATGATCTACAACCTCCCATTGTTGTCAGAACAGAAATTAAACTCTAGTTTAAGTGTGGTTTACGGGGCCCAATGTGATCTTATCCAGTCTATCTCTCTCAGTCACCTCATGCCATCCTCCCTGTCCCTCATTACCCTCCAGTCACACTGACCTTACTGCTCTCTCAGATGTACCAATGCCTCACCCACCTCAGGACCTTTGCATTTGTGATTCCATCCTCCTGGAATGTCCTTTCCATGGTGACTCTCCTCATAGTTGGCTCATTCTCCTTCAGCTCCACTGTCACCTCTTCAATCAAGCCTCCCTGGGCCACCTGACCTAAGGGCCACCTTCTAGTGACTCTTTCCCTCTTCCCTCCATTTTTTTCCTCCTTAGCACTCATTGTCATCCTTAATTGTCTTATCTAATTATTTGTTCACCTGTTCAATACCTGTCACCAACCTCACTAGAATAGAAGCTGTGTGAGGGCAGGGACCTTCCCTGATTTATTCACCATTGTATCCTCAGCTCAAAGCCTAACCCATAGTCATTGTCAAAGAAATATTTGTTGAATGGATGAGTGAATTAATGAATAAGTGAACTACAAAAAAAAGCGTGAGTCTCAGAGTCAAAAATCTCAGTTCAGACCAACAGTGATAATGACAACAACAACAACATCATCTCAAAGTGCTGTCCTCTTTTTCCTGTAACAAATCCTTGACAGTCATTATGGGAGGCAGTGAAGTACAGTTGAAAGGACACAATCTAGAGCTGCTTTTGTTAGCTGCCATTGAGTCAGCCCCAACTCATGGGGAACCTACGCACAATGGAATGAAACACTGCCCAGTCCTGCACCATCCTCATGATTAGTTGCAGACTGGATCATTGTGACCAATAGAGTTTTCACTGGCTGATTTTTGGAAGTAGATTACCAGGCCTTTTTTCCTAGTCTGTCTCAGTCAGGAAGCTCCGCTAAAACCTGTTCAGCATCACAGCAACATGCCAGCCTCCTCGGATGATGGGCGGAGGCTGTGTATGAGGTGCATTGGCCAGGAATTGAACCTCAGTCTCCCACATGGAAGGTGAAAATTATGCTACTAAACCACCAGTGCCCCTAGTCTGGAGTTGTAGTTGTTGTTAGTTGCCGTCAAGTCAGTTCTGACTCATGGCAACCCCATGTGTGCAGAGTAGAACTGCTTCACAGAGTTTTCAAGGCTGTGAACTTTTGGAAGCCAATCACTAGGCCTGTCTTCCAAGGCGCCTCTGGGTAGGTTCAAACTGCCAACCTTTAAGCTAATAGTTGAGCCCTTAACTATTTGTGCTACCCAGGAACTCCCAATCTAGAGTTAGAAGTCCTCAATTCAAATTTCAGCTCTGCCACTTAATAGCTGTGTGACCTTGTACAAGGCCATTGACTGTTCTGAATCTCTATTTTCTCCCAGAGTGGTTATCTTGAAGTTCAAGTAAGGTAAGAGTTTTGTCAACCAGCAAGCCCCAGTTTTAGTTATTAGACCAGCAAGTTCTTGAAGGGTATGGATCCTTTTATTTACCTAGATGTCCCCAAGTACTTGGCTTAAGGCAGGTGCCCCCAAAACTGCTTGAAGGATGAACGAACGCATCGAATAATCCCCACCACCACAAGCAGTGAAGCTTGGGAAAATCAGATCTCTCTGATGTACCACTCTGGAAAAGATATCCCTTTTTCTTCTGGAGAGGCTAAGAGGACCACAGAACTGGAATGAGGCTGAGGGGCAATGACCAGATTTCCCTTGTTTTCCAGAACAGTCCCAATTTGTAATTGTCTGTCCAGATGTCCAGTCAAGTCTCTGACTACAGGCCCCCCGAATGTTTGGGTCATGACTAGAGATTAAAGGTCTGAGTCAGCAGCATCAGCTAAGAGGAGAGAAAGCTCTAGCAGGGAGTAGGATGATCACCTCTCTGCATACAACAGGTCCTTTTCCAGAAATGAGGGAATGGGCCACCCCAAGCATTAGCTCCTCATTCTCACATTGTGAGGAACTGTCAAATATCTGTGTGCTTAATTATTCGTTGGAGCCCTGGTGGCGCAGTGGTTAAGAGCTCGGCTGCTAACCAAAAGATTGGCAGTTTGAATCCACCAGCCACTCCTTGGAAACCCTATGGGGCTATGGGGCAGTTCTACTCGGTACTATAGGGTCTCTATGAGTCAGAATCTATTCAAAGGCAATGCGTTTTGGGGTTTGTTTGTTTTTTTTTTTTTTTTTTCGGTTTTTTTTTGTTTGTTTTAATTGTACCTGGGGCCAAGGGTAAAAATAATGAGGGGAGAAGGGGACCCTGTGGTTAGAGATAAACAGTGTTACAGTTAATAAAGTTACGATTAATCAGGGGAATAATGATTTCTCAAGATGAGGCAAGGAGGGTGGCTGCGAAGAGTGGGAAATGACTTCACTGGAAAGGCTTTTGCTGATTTTGAAAGGAATAAAGCTCGCCTTTGTTATTCTCCTGGCTTCTGCTCCCATAGCGCTAAAATATTAAGGCGTCTGGCAGGACATCTGAGTTTAGCACTGTATTGTTCCTAGGATTTGCTACTAAAAGGGCTTTTCACCTAGAAGCCTCTCCCAGTCCAGGCTTCTGTCGGCCACTGTTGATTTACATACTGGTTTATCATCCAGCCCATCTGGGAGTATGAACAACCGGGACAGGGTGTGGCATTATTTCCTTTCTCCCTATTCCCACTGTTATGGGTTGAATTTTGTCCCCAAAAATACGATGAAGTCCTAACCACCAGTATCTGTCAATGTGACCTTGTTCGGAAATAAGGTCTTTGCGATGTTATCAGTTAGGTGACAGGAGGTCATACTGGAGTACCAAAAAAACCACTGCAACAGAGTCGATTTCGACTCATAGCAACCCTATAGGACAGAACAGAACTGTCCTTTAGGGTTTCCAAGGCTGTAAATCTTTACGAAAGCAGACTGCCATGTCTTTCTCCCATGGAGCAGCTGTTGGGTTCGAACCACTGACCTTTCAGGTCACAGCCGAGTGCTTTAACCACTGTGCCACCAGGGCTCCATACTGCAGTAGGGAGGTCCTAGTCTTATATGACTCGTGTCCTTATAAAAGGGAACAGAGACAGGGACACAGAGGGAACACCATATGAGACACTGCAGCTGTAAGCCAAGCAGCACCTGGAGCTACCAGAAGGTAGGAGAGAGGGAGGTGTGGAACAGTTTCTCCCTCAACACCTCAGAAGGTATCAACACAGCCGTCACCCTGACCTCAGACTCCCAGCCTTCAGAACGATGAGATAATACATTTCTGTTCTAATAAGCCACCCAGTTTGTGGTATCTTTGGTACAGCAACACTAAGAAACTACGACACTCACCTTGCCTGCTCCCTGCTGATTAAATGTCAGAACCCAACATTCACTCATTCAACAAATGCATATGGAGCATCTATCACACTCTAGGTGCTGAGCATATAGCTGGGAGCAAGACAAACATCAATTATAGCAGAAATTCATGAAAGAGGAAAAAGGCCACCCCTTGTCTTAGAAAAGGGGAATCACAAACTGAAAGCCCTTTCCAGAAATGTGACAAAGGAATCACAATTTGGGATTGTTGGTCAACATTTGAGATTACTGGAGATGATGATGTATTAAGAACTAACTTGGAGAAGGATTTGGAGAGAAAAAAGCTTCCAATAAGAAAGTTGTTAGAGAGAAAAAAGCTTCCAATAAGAAAGTTGTAGAATGTGACTTGAACAGCCCCATCCCCCCCGCCATCAGTCCACAATGATGTACTTTGAGACCACTCTTCAGTCTCCCTGTCACTGAGTTTTTATTTTAGCCCACCTGAGCCCTGGTTTCTGGCAGGGGGCACTGCCAGAGTGGGTTACAGGACGAAAATCTCATGGCAGACAGAGGAGTATTCTCTGCAAGATAAATGAGGCTTGTGCTTAATCCTCTGTCTGGGCCAGAAAAACAAAATGCCTCTGGGAACCCAAGTCTGAGGAACTTGGTCAAAACAAAGGTGTAGATTTACAGGCCAACCACCTGGCATAACAAGGGAAGGCCTGGCTGACTTTCTTATACAAGTTTTTACATCATATGTTGCAAGCACACTTCATCCCAAGGATTTGAGAAGTCCACAGATGTGATCTCACTTGTCCAGGCCAGTATGACCCAATTTATCTCAAAAATGCTCATTTCCTACCTTCTTAAGTTGTGGCTCTTCTCCCCAGACGAGTTCTCGATCTCACTCTCTCAGGTGTTAAGACTTGCTGAGGAGTTCAGCCTTGGGCCAGTGACCCTCTCTGATCTATCTCTTCATCTATAAAATGGGAGGAAAATAATAATAGCCTAATAATAACCTGAGGTGATTATGAGGGATTGTGTGAGAGAAATGAGAAATGAGTGTGAAGAGCTCAGTAGTTGGTTCATAGGAGTGATGACGTATATCCTGGCATATATTAAATCAGGACAGTATTCTTTTCCTCAGGGGGCAGTGGCATTCAGTGGTAGATTCTTGCCTTCCATGCAAGAGACCCAAGTTCGATTCCAGCCAATGTACCTCATGCACAGCCACCATCTGTCTGTCAGTGGAGGTTTGCATGTTGCTCTGATACTGAACAGGTTTCAGCAGAGCTTCCAAACTAAGATGGACTAGGGAAGAAAGGCCTGGTGATCTACTTCCAAAAATCAGCCAGTGAAAACCCTGTGGATCCCAACTATCCGACCTGAAGCTGATCATGGGGATGGAGGAGGACCCGGCAGCATTTCATTCTGTTGTAAATGGGGTCACCATGTGTTTGGGGCCAACTCAATGGCAGCTAACAACAACGAGGTGATTATGAGAGACTGTGTAAGAGAAATGAGAAAATGTGTGTGAAGAGCTTACCAGCAGTCCACGGGAGGGACGTGTACATCTTGGCATCTATAAAATCAGGACAGTATTCTCTTCCTCATTCAATTGGGAGGATTTATGTTAAATCAAGTTATGAGAAGGCAGTTTAATAGTTTATAAACGTTAAATTAACAAATCCATCACACTGGGATCATAACTCCTTGGTACTTACTTGAGGGAGGGGTTGCAGGTCGCATTCTAGGGCTTTCTCGCCTTTTTCGCCTATTGGAGCCTTTTTCCTCCTTAAAGCCTCCTTCAATTTAGTTTACACATCATCTCCAGGAATTGCATCTCCTCTCTGGCGACTAGAGAACTTGGGCAGGTTTGGGAGAAGTTAGCTGGTTGAGTCAACGCTTCCGCAAGCCACCTGCCTCGCCCCGCTACGACAAAGCAGAAAGGGTGGGCAGGGGAACGCAGCTCAGGATTTATTTTTGGACCCAGCTCACTAAAAATACCCCAACCTTCCCATTTGATCACTCTCCCTTTTGACCTGAATGGAGCGCGACCACGCAGCCGCGCGCCCCACCCTCTGCCTCTTTCCTTTAAAGGAGAAGGGCGTGGGGACGGATTCCTGCCGCTCGCGGAGGGACAGATGTGAGCCACCCGGGCAGGGGTCGCGGCAGCACTTACGTCAGGGCGGTGCTGCGCTCGGCTGGCCACAGAGCCACTCAGGGGATGGGGGTGGGGGGTGGTGGAGGGAGAGCCTCTCGCTGGGATTGGCTGGCCAAGCGCGAGCACCCTCTGGGATTGGCTGGCGAGGTTTTAGAGGGAGTCCCGCTCTCCAATTAAAGAGGCCTAGGCGCGTCCGGCTTCGCTCAGAGCTCCCCTTGCGGCCGGAAAACTTGGCCATTCAGCCGCCTCCGTCCCGGCTGCGCGCCCTCGTGCCTCTGTCTGAGAAGCCCGGCGCTCTTTCTCCAACCCAGAAGATGGCAAAGGTGGCTAAGGACCTCAACCCCGGAGTTCAAAAGGTGAGCAGCGGTCTGTCTATATTTACCCAGATTCTTTCTTTCCCTCACTGTTTTCGTCTCCCATCCGGGGAAAATTCATTAAATTCCAAGACTACACAGAAAATGAAACAATTGGAAATAAATTTTAAGCTAACAGAATCGCATCCTCAAATCCACTCTTAAAAGCTGCTATAAAGTATTTGCATTGGTGATTTACTCGGTGACGCTAATTAAAATTTTATTAGAGAAAAAAAATTTTTTGTGTAATCCTATGGTGGCGCAGTGGTTAAGAGCTCGGCTGCTAATCAAAAGATCGGCAGTTCGAATCCACCAGCCGCTCCTTGGAAACTCTGTGGGGCAGTTCTACTCTGTCCTATAGGGTCGCTGTGAGTCCAAATCGACTCGAAGGTTACGGGGTTTGGGTTTTTATGATATGTAGGGAAAAATAAATCCTAGCTTCTCCTCTTCCTCCCACCTCCTGTGGTTGAGGTAGGAGTTGGAGGGAGTAATGTTTACCTACAAGGAATCTCCCCTTTTGCTTTCCTGGTAGTTGGGCTTTTTTACCCCCTTGGTTTGCATTTTTGCTTTGTTGTCCCCCACCCCCACCACACACACACACACACACACACACACACACACACACAACAGCTTCTTTTAGTTGGTGATATTGGCAGTGGCAGCAGTTCCAACACAAGGGAACTAATTTCTGTCCCCAAGGTCTGCACGTTTCCCTTTCAAGAAAGGCTGGCCCAGAGCCCAGAAGGTCACGAGTAAACCTCAGGGTGGGCCTGCAGCTGTCCCTGTAGCTCCAATGTTCCCCACTCACCTGAATGTAGTTGGAGAGAGCGCAGGCTGCAGACTTAGAGGGCATGTCAGCGGGAAGGGTGCTGAGAGACAATGTAGGCCAGCACTCTTACTTTACAGAGAAACTGAGCCCCAAGGTCACAGGGAGTTGGCTCCAGCAGGCAGCAGAATGTAATGATAGCCTTAGAAGACCTGCATTCAGACCCTGGCTCTGTCCCTTTCTAGCTGGGCAATATTGTCCAAGTCACTTTTCTGAGGCTCAGTTTCCTTGTTTCTAATGTGGAATGACAGTTCCTGCCTCCCTCCCAGCCCTAGTAACAGTGATGGTGACCCTGCAGATCACTCTCCCAAGTCAGTATTTCTAAACTCTGATTTCAGGGGATTTAGTCTTGCAGGACAAAGTCTTCCTTAGACAGCTGCATTCATTACCTGTGAAATAAAATGAGAAGTTTTTTTTTTAAAAAAAAAAAAGACTACAGCAGAGTCAAAATAAAAACGCAATCCCAGAAGAGCGTAGTCAATGTCACTTAAATGTGTATGTAAAAAAAAATTTTTGAAATGGCGTATCTTTGGCTATGTGTATTTTCACAAAA
>NW_004443937.1:8316549-8413331 GCF_000243295.1 Trichechus manatus latirostris
ACTGTTCACACTGACATATAGCTGAGCCCTCACACGGACCCCACATGAAGAGTACAGTGGTCCCTTCCAAATCTGCACACCAAGCCACATTGAATCAGGGCATCTCTCTGGAATGTACCATGCCCTATTGCACTTGCCAGACTATTTCCAGAATCAAGTCGTCTCTCCTTCTATGGAGTTCTCATAACACTTTAGACTTTTATACAATACCTATTAATTTCTACCTAATAGTGAGCTATGCATGTAGTGGTCTTATTTCCCTGCACATCTTTCTGAACTGCTTGAGGACATACCTTTGTTGCTGATCCCTGTTCAGTACAGTACGCTGTACACAGCAGGACTCAAAAAGCTCTTAAGTGAACCACTTCTATCTGTCTGGCTAAGAACATAGCATTTTCATGTAGTACATTTTATGCGTTATTACTTTTTAACTTGTAGCACTGGGATATTTGTGTGTCTAAACTGCCTCCCCAAATTCAGTCCAGGTAAGAGAGTTCAGGCCTAAGATAACAGAATCCCACTGTCCTCTGGAGAGCCAAATGATTTCTGGGTATTTTTACTACAAGTTGGTGGATGGTTAATGCATGAAATGAGCCAGGGTATGCGGAAACCACCCCTCCTCACCGCAGGCCAGAGGCTCCTGCTTGTAGAAAGCCTAGTTTTTATTTTCCTTTGCATAGGAGAGTGCAATTATCCGGATTAGAGGTGGAACATGTTCCCCTTCTTGTCACCTTCTGGTGCCAACTTCCTGGGCCTGCAAAGGGTTTCTTTTCCATTTAGATCGAATTACAGGCTTAGAGAAAGAATGTAGTGGGTAGAGATGAAAGGGTGGATATTTTTTACGTCTTGGGACTGTAACAATCAGAAGGAAGATCGCCACTTTGTAGGTTAACCCGTGTGTTCAACTCAAAACGTGAAGGGAAGGGAGTGGAGAGAAGTTCCCTTTGTTGAACATTTCCACAGTGATTTAAGTACTGTGTCATATCAACAGCATGCTGAAAAACTTTTATTACATATTTACTTTTTCAATCTGCAACAGTGGGGTTTTTATAATGTTTGGCTTCAGGCTGCATAATCACACTTAGACATTTTGAAACAATTTCATAGACTCTTAGAGCTGCAAGGGACCTATTTACAAAATGAGAATGGTTTAAAATGGCTTACAGACTGTCTCCACTGCCCTGCCCCCGAGGGGAAGGCGGTACCAGGGATCCCCAGCAGCTCCAAAGTCATAAAAAGGGCATCAAGAGACAACATAAAATCCGAAAGTTGGAGTAGGAGTTGGAGTAGCCTTAGAGATCATCTAACCAACCCCAGACAGGCTGAGGGACTCACCATGGGTCACACACATAGTGGCAGAGCTCAGAGACAGTTCCCCACCTCCTCACATCTGTGCTAAGTGAAATGCTCCCACTAGCTATCCTTGAACGAAAGATTCCTAGTACAGAGAGTGCCCTGCAGAATGGTGAGATTGACAACATCCCTTGGTAACAAAGGGCCTTGAAGGCCAAATCCCATTGTTCTTGGAGGAACCAACCACTATTGTGGATTCGTTCTTTTGTGTATTAAGTATATTTAAGAATTCTGGTTACTAGTACATGCTTTGGCCCCAGATCTGGGTTCAAATCTCAACTCCATCTCTTTCTAGCTGTGTGCTCTTAGGCAAGCAAATTAACTTCTAAGTCTACGTCTTCATCTGCAAATTGAGGAGACAGTAACAGCATCTACCTCTCAAAGTGGCTGTGATAATTAATGAGATGATGTATATAAAGGGTGCGAGCACTCAGTAAGAATTAGCCGTTGTTATGGTCAGTGGTGGTGATACATTTCAGTGGGTGTATGAATGCTGAAAGGAGTCATTTGGAGAAAGAAGGACACACTTTTAATTATGGCTGTCCTGACTGAAGGGCAACCTACTCCCATCCAGCTGAACCTAAGCCAGTTGCTCAGCCTTGATAAGCTGGGACAGTGACCCATCTTGTCTTCGTTCCAGCCTAACAGATACCAAATCTACTTACACAGTTTCTCCTTCTGAAAATGGATCATCAGTCATTGAGCAAGTCACTGTAAAACTTTAGGCCGGGAAGGAGACTTGGAACTCTTCTCACTTTTTAGATAAGGAAACCAAGGCCCAGAAAGGTTGAACTCCTTACCCAAGTCGCCGAGAAGGTATGCCAAAGCCTATGAGGCCCTTGGCTGTCGAAGAGTCATTTGCAGGAATTTAGAAAGGACTAGAACAAAGAGATCTAAAAGTACGCTCACTGTTCACTGTGCCTGTGCCAATGGATGGACTCCAGAGGGTTCTATTTCTCACCCCTCAACACGGTGTCCAAGGAGTGTTAAATGATAGTATTTCTAAGTGTATTGCCAGATTCAGCTGGCGTTTTCTCTACACTTCACATCAAGTCCTTCTTGGCTTTCCTGTCCTCCAGGTTAGTCCTTCCCTCTATTCTCAGCCCTTCCTGCTTTCACCTCCAGTTCCTGCAGCATACAAAAACATTGGCACAATGCCTAGGCAAGCCTATCCAACGTAAACACAGCTCTTCGAGAATTATTGGCTCCCTCAGTCTTAAAAACATATTAAGCTGTCACTTAAAGACCGTAATAGCCAAGATATTGGACACGTGCCCATAGGTGTACAAGCAGCTTAGCCCAAAAGAGAGCATTATTTAAAAAGAAAAAGAAGGAAATTATCCAAGTGCCTCTTGAAACTCGTTGCGTTCAGTTGATTTCAACTCATGGTGACCCCATGTGTTACAGAGTAGAACTGCTCCGTAGGGTTTTCTTGTCTATAATCTTTATGGAAGATTACCAGGCCTTTCTTCCATGGTGCCTCTGGGTGGGTCTGAACCACCAACCTTGGGATTAGTAGTTCATTGGAAACCATTTGCACCACCTGGGGGTATCCAAAAACAGATGCTGAAGCCATCACTTTGTAAATTGAAAATTCTTGTTATATTGTACAGATGTTCTGAATGTGTGGGGTTGTGTACTGAAGGTTGACTTTTGCCAATGCAGCCATCACCCATGGTGGCGGGAGGCAGGGAAAGGCTTAATCACAGATGATCTCTAGGCTTTATTTCAAGCCATCTCAGCTTCAAGGCCTTCTCCTAGCACAGGACTGACCAAAATGTCTATAGCTAGGAAGGTGGAAAAATGACTTTGGTGTTTGCCTCTGAAGATCCCATGCCTTAATCTTCCCTCCATGTTAACTGACCAAAGGTGACAAGGAAGAAAAAGGAGAATAGGCTGAGATCAGGAAAGGCTGTGGGCCTGGAAGGAGGGCCTTCTGCAAGGCTCATGCGTGTTTGTGTCTTTCCCAATCCCCTTCCACTCCTACCTCCAGTGAACACAAGGTAAGGAGTACATAGATGATGGAATCATTTCTCCTGCAACCTGGGGTTGCCTGGGCTTCAGAGGAGGCATTTGATTTGACTTCGGGAAGGAAAACCATCCGTTTTTTCCAACTTGCACATTCAAAATAAGTGGTATATAATAAAGTGGAGATTTGGTGTGATAAGTAACAGGACTTGAGAGTTCTTATCTCCCAGCTGGTTCATCCAACAGCATTTACAAATGTTTTACAAGTACAGACTTCTGGCCAGGTTTGAGTCATTACAGTGTTGTTTATTAGTTGCTGTTGAGTCAGCTCCGACTCATGGCGACCCCGCGTACAACAGAACAAAACGTTACCCAGTCCTACATCTTCTTCACCAGTGTTGGTGTGCTTGAGTCCGTTGTTGTGACCACTGTGTATTTTGAGTGCTTTCCAACCTAGGGGGCTTATTGTCCAGCACTTTATTGGACAATAGTCTGTTGTGATCCATAGAGTTTTCACTGGCTAATTTTTGTGAGAAGATCACCCCAAAATTAGTTTTTCTTAGTTTGTCTTAGTCTGGAGGCTCTGCTGAAACCTGTCTAGCATGGGTGACCCTGCTGGTATTTGAAATACCAGTGGCATAGCTTCCAGCGTCCTAGCAACATGCAAGCCACCACAGTACAACAAAGTGACAGACACCTGGTGGGTCACTGGACAGGTCACTTTTCCCAGAAAGTAGCAGAACTTGGGTGAGAATCTAGGCTTCCTTCTGCCTCCAATCCACTAACCTTTCCTTCCCATCAGACTGTCTCTCAAATAACAACTGATTATGGCAAAACAGGCCTAAAACTCAGCTCAACTGAGCGCAGATTCATGGAACAGCTTTTCAACACATCCAAAATGAAGAGACAGCTGCTGCTCTTTAAGTGCCTTCGTTTGGAAATAGCCCTCCTCTCATTTCATTTGATAACAGGAAGAGGCTTTGCCTGGCAGTGTGAGGGCTGTCATTATCTTACCAGGTGCAGGGCCACGCAGCCACTTCTGCCGGAGTCCTTCAGGATCACAAAATGTTCTTACTTCACATAGAATAGTCAGGTTGTCCTGAACCCATCTTGGAGTCTCTCACGTATTAGTAGCATGTATTTGCAGAAGCCCTGGAAAATGCTGCTATGATTTTAAGACTTGTATGGAAAGAGTTAAGGAGCCCTGGTGGTGCAGTGGTTAAGTGCTCAGCTGCTAACCAAAAGGTTGGAGGTTCAAATCCATCCAGAGGCACCTCAGAAGAAATGCCTGGTGATCTACTCCTGAAAAATCAGCTGTTGAAAACTCTATGGAGCACATTTCTACTCTGACACACATGGCGTCGCCATGAGTCGGGGTTAACTCCACGGCAACTGGAGTGGTTATAGAGAGTTAAGCAGGAGTCTGGGTCTTGTACGTGCCCGGAGACTCCTGTAGGGGCCTCAGCTTATGCTTGGTGTCTAAGCCTAAATATTTGATGTGCAAATTCAACTTTGTTTTCACAAAAACAGAAATAATAATGCAATTGCAAAGCTTCATAAAACTCCCAAAACAACTCCTTGGGACCAGAAGGACTAGATGGTGCCCGGCTACCACAATGACCGCCCTGACAGGGAACACAACAGAGAGTCCCTGACGGAGCAGGAGAAAAGTGGGATGCAGAACTCAAATTATAGTAAAAACACCAGACTTAATGGTTTGATTGACAGTGGAGGGACCCCGGAAGACATGGCCCCCGGACTCTCTGTCAGCCCAAAACTAAAACTATTCCCGAGGCCAACTCTTCAGACAAAGATTAGACTGGACTATGGGACATAAAATGATACTCGTGAAGAGTATGCTTCTTAGCTCAAGTAGATACATGAGACTAAATGGGCAGCTCCTGTCCGGAGATGAGATGAGAAGGCAGAGAGGGTCAGGAGCTGGTTGAATGGATGTGGGAAATCCGGGGTGGAAAGGAAGAGGGTGCTGTCACAGTATAGGGAGAGCAACTAGGGTCACAAAACAATGTATGTATACATTTTTGTATGAGAGACTAACTTAAATTGTAAACTTTCACTTGAAGCACAACAATAAAAAAATTAAAAAAACCCAAAACAACTCCTTGGCTTATTGTCTGCTCTTTCATATGAGAAGCAGAACCTTTTACATTTTTTTCTCAGAAAGAACACGTTTGGTCTTAACTTTCATCATCTCTTTGGACTCTTGCCAAGGACTCTGTGGGAAGACTTACCTGTCCCTTGTTAGGGCAGACAAGCAAAAGAGAGGAAGGAAGGGTGTCTCTTCAGGGCACACACAATGCTTGACACTTTCTCATATGTGGTCTCATATAATCTTAAGGACTACCATGTAACATATTAGTGTCATTTTTACACATGAGTAAATTAAGATTAAGAGTTTAAAATGACTTGCCTAAGGCCATATGAGGAGTACCTGGGTAATGCAAACGGTTAAGCGCTCAACAACTGCTAGCTGAAAGGATGGCAGTTCGAACCCATCCAGAGGCACCTCAGGAGACAGGCCTGGCAATCTGCTTCCATAATGTCACAGCCTCAAAAACCCGGAGTACTAATCTGCACACATCCGGTCGCTATGAGTCAGAGTCGACTCACAGCAGCTAACAACAACGCTGACAAGGCCACGTGATGGAGGGTTAGCAACTGAAATCCAGGCCTCTCTGATCCTAAAAGTTAAGGTCTTTCCGCTCCACAAGAAACAAGAAAGCATTTATCAGGTGGAGAGGGAGTGCATTGATTACTGCAGGCTCCACACACAGATCAAGGTCTCCCCACTCATTGGGAGTCTGATTCAGGAACAGCCGCCTTTCCCAAATATCTTCCTCTCCTGATCTCTCTGGGTCACTTCCAGGTGTGTACTGGCACCCATACCAGGTCAAAGCCATTTCTCAGGTCTATAACAAGGGCTTTCTAGATTTCTCCTGGTCTCTTAGCAGGCTTCTGTAGATAGGAGGCTGGTAGAGAGACCTTTTAAGGAATCATACAATATTATTCTGAAAATTGCCTAAGAAGCAGTGACACTTAGAAAAAAAATCCTAGAGATCCTAGTTCCAGAGCTTCCAGGAAATTCTATCCTGGAGACAATCTTGGACTCTGGAATGTACGTCTCTACATGCCTGGTCAGCCTGACTCATGATCTACCCAATAACATGTGACTCGGAACCAAGCAAAACACTGGGCCCAGGCCCCTACCAGGACGTGCTTTAAAAGGAAATAAGATTGCTGAGGGTGAAGAAAACCAAAGACTCTATTTGGCAAGCCACTCATTGTAAGAACAAAGAAAGCTGGGTTCCAGACCAAGGCGCCTGTTTCAAATCTAGATGATTTGTTTATGGATTGATTTTTTTTTCTTCTTCTTCTCCTGATTTAAAACATTAGATCCTTTGTAAAACTTGTCTTGGGAGACAAATGAGAGTTAATCATTGCATAAAATTGCTGAGTGGAATCTAGTGATCTGCAGATTGAACCCCTTCGTGCTGCAGATGAGAAGAATGAGGACTGGGGGAGTACCGACACACCCCAGGTTTACATGGGATGTGACTGAGCAGTGCCAGGTCCAAGGTGTGCTGACTCACATCTGTTGTGAATGAAGGGGAAAAGGGTGTCTCCTCTACCCTGTCACTCGCATGCGCAAAGTGTCCTGATTCCATGTCACCCTGTCCCTCATACTGCAAACCTCAGAAAGTCAGAAGAACATTTTGGCTATGGAGTCAGCTTTAGCCGCAGTGTTCAGAGGCTGCTTTGAGAAGTGGTTAAGCACACACTGTCTTGGTCTCCTAGTGTTGCTGTAACAGAAATACCACAGACGAGTGGCTTTAAACAACAGAAATTTATTTTCTCACCGTTCAGGAGGCTAGAAGTCTGAATTCAGGGCACCGGCTCTAGGGGAAGGCTCACCTTTCTCTGGGGGAAAATCCTTGCATCACCTTCTCTAGTCCCAGCGTTTCTTGGTTCCTTGGTGATCTTTACATGTGCTCCTGTCTTCTGCAGTTCGTGCTTGCTTGTCTCTGTGTCTATGTTGCTCCTTGTAACACACAAGTGATGAGGTTTAGGACACACCCTGCACTGATATGGCCTCATTCACATAACGAAGAAAACTCTTCCCAAATGAGGTTACAGGGGTTAGAATTCCAATGCATATTTTGAGGGGGACACAGTTCAATCCATAACATACACCTTTGGAAGCCTAGAGACCGAGATGTGATTCACAGTTCTACCATTTGCTTGGTTGGCAACCTTTGCCAAGTGACTGATCTCTGGACCTTAGGCTCCTCATTTGAGAAATGGAGTTAGCAATAGTTTCACCTCATTCTTTGGACCTTTTAATAAGGCACGTAAAGTGCCTGGATGCATCGTAAGCATCAGTAAATATTGCCTCCTGCTATTATTGCTATCCCCTCCCAACCACACAGCAGAAAAATCCCATGGCTCCTTATTTGCTAGAACTTGGAAGACCAAGTTCAATCTACCTACCTCACATGTGGCTTCTAAGATATTAGATTGCAGAACCTTCTCTTTGTAGCTAAACTTAGATCTAGCCATAAATACACTCAGGCCATATCATATGCAAAAATCACGAGAATGGCAACAATTTTCCGTGGGTGTCTGGTTGCTACCCTTTCAAAGGCAGCCTTCCCTTTGCTGGGTACCTGTCCTTGGCTGCAGTTGTGTGATCTTACACAGGCACTTGTCCTCTCCAAGCCTCGGATGTCTTGCTTATAAGATAGAGTAATAGTCACGCATTCTTTCATTTAGCAAGTCTTTCTTGAGCACCAGCTTGCTCAAGTAGTGCCAGGCCCTGTGCTGATAATATTGAAAGATTTGATCCTGGCCATGTCCGTTTCATAGTCTAGTGAAATTCATTTTTCATAAAGGCAGGAGACCAAAAACACAAACCCAGACTAGTTGCCCTCGAGTTTAATATGACTCACAGTGACCTCATGTGTGTCAAAGTAAAACTGTACTCCATAGGGTTTTCAGAAGTCTATCACCAGGACATTTTTTTTTTTTTTTTTTTGAGGCACCTCTGGGTGGACTCGAACCACCAACCTTTCACTTAATAGCTGAGCACTTAACCATTTGTGCCACCCAGGGACTCCATAAAGGCAGGAGAAGGGCCAAACAATGTCAATGTTCTAAATTTTTTGGGTGCTCTTTGATCCCCAGCCACCCATCCACACTCATACCCTTCACATCCTTACCTCCCCACCCTGATTTCCCAGCACCTTATTGAGTCACACCTCGACTCCAGGCATCTCCACACTGTGACAGTGGTTTGTATTTTAAATGGCCTTTGGGAAGGAGTCCCTGGATGGTGCAAATTGTTAATGCTTTCAGCCACTAACTGAAAAGGTGAAGGTTCAAGTCCACCCAAGGGTGGATTATCCAATAGGCAAAGTAAGCACGGTGCTTACCTTGCTTACCAGATCATCTGTTGTGAACAATTTTACATTTATTCAAGACATCAAAAATTCTGCTTCTAGGTACATCTATCTCTCTCCCAACTCCACAGCACCTTCCTACAGAATCAAAGCCTCTTTTCAATTTACAATCCCTGACAAGGGCGAATGACCCAGTAAGCAAGGTAAGCAGAGGCTTACTTGTGCTTACTTACTAATCTGTAGTGAACAATTTCACATGGGTTTCACTACACCAAAATGTGAAAAATATGAAATGGTTCACTACAGATGATCTTGTAAGCACGGTAAGCACCACACTTACCGTACTTATTGCATAGTCCACCCCTGACCATCCAGATGCACTTCAGAAGAAAGGCCTGTCAATCTACTTCCAAAAAATCAGCCATTGAAAACCCTATAAATCACAGTTCTACTCTGACACACATGAGGTCGCCATGAGTTGGAGTAGACTCAACAGCAATTGGTTTATTTGGTTGGTTTGGGAAAGAAACCACCAGAGAGAGTGAGAGAGAAAAAGTCTGAGGCAAGCAGGACTGTTGGCCCTCTCAGGTCCCACCATGAAACCAACTGCCCCTTCTGCCTTGTCCCAGGGATGTGATGGAGGCTGAGTCTTCTGTGCTCAGCATGTGTCCTCAGAGACGACTGAAATCCCCAGGCAATGTCCTTCGTGGTGGCTATGTCAGGGGCACTGGAGGGCAGGAGCTTGGGGAAAGGGCTCTTGGCTGATTAATGCCCCCATGAGAAACCTGCCCATAGGAAGAGAGTATCTGATTGGGCTGTATGACTAAGTGGCGTTCCCAGGAACTGATTTATGGCACTGACCACTGAGGTACTGACCAGGGCTAATCCTTTGGCTGGAAGAGGTGGAGGGAAAGTGGATCCCAGCCCCACCTTCCTCCTGAGGAGTGCTGCCATCTACTGAAGCACACTGGGGTGCCCCACCCCCACCAGCCCGCCTCTGTGGCTAGCAGTCTTCTCATTAAGGGGATCTGGATCTAATGGGGGAGGGAGGAGAGAGGAGGGCAGTCAGTATTCTGGGGCTTCTTATTTTAGGGGAAATCTATGGGTGGTACAAACGGTTAAAGTAATCAGCTCCTAACAGAAAGATTGGAGATTTGAATTCACCCAGAAGCACCTTGGAAGAAAAGCCTGGCAATCTACTTCCAAATAATCAGCCACTGAAAACCCTGCGGAGCACAGTTCTACTCTGACACACCTGGGGTCACCATGAGTAGGGGTCAACCCCATGCAAC
The DNA here is from genome assembly GCF_000243295.1 of Trichechus manatus latirostris. Lineage (NCBI taxonomy): Eukaryota > Metazoa > Chordata > Mammalia > Sirenia > Trichechidae > Trichechus > Trichechus manatus. Next base: position 8,326,580 of record NW_004443937.1, read on the forward strand.
TGGTGTTTTAGAAGAAATAGGAGAAAGACATTTTTTTAATTTTGTTAGCAGATACAGGGGAGGTTTTTAGCCAGGGGTCTGTGGATAGAATTCAGGATGTCATGGAACTTGAATAAGGGAAAAAATCGCTCCTTTATATGCCTAACCTCTAACTGCGATTTTAAGGAGCCCAGGTGGCGCAATGTTTAAGCACTCAGCTACTAACCAAAAGGTTCGTGGTTCGAACCCACCAGCCGCTCATCTGGAGAAAAGACCTGGCGATCTGCTCCTGTGAAGATTTCAGCCTAGGAAACCCAATAGGGCACCTCTACTCTGTCCTATAAGGTTACTGTGGTCGGAATCTACTGAACAGCACACAACAACAACAACAACTGAAATTTAGCATCTTCGGCAATCACAAATGATGGCCGCAAGCGCTGGCAGTACTAGCAATCCCTGTGTCTTTACCACCAGCGGAAATCAGGCATTTTTATATTATATTACAGCTGTGATAAATCCTCAGAATGCCAATGATACCCAGCCTGATTTGAAATAACAGTAATTAGACCCACTGCTAGATCTCGTTTCTCTTAATAAAGGCACGTATGTTATTAAATCACAAATTTGTTTTTCTATGTTGATACAATTTCAGTAATATTGTTTTCCTTTGTAATCCTGTGTGTTTTATCTTAGGCCTTCAAAACACTGTTATGAAAAGGAATCTTTTCACGTCAGACAGACAAAGAAGTTCAAAAATATTAAGACCCTCCCCTAAGATAATACTTTACAGTATTATCCCTTTTTTTCCCTGTTGCCATGGAGTCAATTCCAACTCCTGGTGACACTATGTGTTATAGAGTAAAACTGCTCCATAGGATTTTCTTGGCTATAATCTTTACAGAAGCAGATCTCCAGGCCTTTCCTCTGCAGTGCCACTGGGTGCATTCAAACTGTCAGCCTTTTGGTTAGTAGTTGAGCACTTAACTGGTTGTGCCAGCCAGGAACCTCAACATTATCATACACACACATATATACATATATAAACACACACACACAAAGATACAGTGAGATTAAGATCTGAGGCCTTTGGAGTGAAAAAAAACCCATTGCTTTCTAGCCAATTCCAATGCATGGCAACCCTATAGGGCAGAGTAGAACTGCCCCATTGGTTTCCAAGGCCGTAATCTTTGTGGAAGCAGACTGCCACATCTTTCTTCTGCGTAGTGGCAGGTGGGTTCGAACCACTGACCCTTCAGTTAGCAGCCAAGCGCTTTAACCACTATGTCACCAGGGCTCCTGGAGTAGACAAACTGGATTCAAATCCCAGCTCTACCACTTATATACTGTGTTACCTTGGACAAGTCGTAAGTCATATTACCTATGAAGCTCACCATTTCTTCATCAGTAAAATAGGCATAAGAGTTAATGTGAAAATTAACTAAAACAATTTCTTAAATTCTTAGCAAAATACTCAATGAATAATAAATGAGTATTATATGTGATCTAGCATCACCACTAAAAGAATTTTTGAGAACGAAACAGTAAAGGAGAATAAAAACATTATTTTAATGAAACTAATTAACCACCTCTGATTTGACCAACTTTAAGAATGTATTTTGTTCAAACATGTATACCCACTCCTCACTTACTGACATGGTTAGGTTCCAAAGACCAAGTTGTTATGTGAAAATCAGGGTTATGAGAAAATGGCAGATGACCACATCAGATCACAAAATGGAGGATGACTACATCATTACATAACTGCCAGATTACCTCGTTATATATCTGCCAAACCACTGAAAATCATGGCCCAGCCAAGTTGACACATAACCTTAACATCACAGCCAATGTTACTCTCACCTCACACCTTGGTATTCATTACTGCCAGACATATTTTGTTAATGCACAAATAGTCAGATAGTAGATTTTTTACTATTGTAAATGTGAAATGTTGGATAGCAAGATATCGATAAGTAAGGAGTATGTATATTGCACAATTTTTATATGCCAGGGACTGACTGAGCTAGGAAGGGGAGAAGTAAAAGGAAAGCAATCCCCGAAGCTAATGACTGCAGGGAAGGGAACAGTTAGTCAGGTCATCAAAGAATCACAACTGTGCCTAAAGACCTTCTCCAGATCGACAAATGTAGGGCTCAGGAAGACCAGAAGAGGAAGCATTTAACCTTACCTGGAGAGGGCAGGGAAGGCTTCCCGAGGAGGCGACATTTGAGCTGAGTGTTAAAAGATGAGGATGAATGAACTATTAGCACTCCGTCACATTCCAAATTTGACACCCATATTCTCCATCCTATTTGACTTCTAACTTGGGGAATACTATTCTCCATCTTGGACCATGGAGAAATACATTCCGATGTATCCATCCAGTCTCGGATACACATCTTTTATTTTCCCATCAGAGAACTTACTCCTCTTCTCTCTCAACCAGAACCCTATGGATGGTAGAAGAGAAGGCCTGCCAGGTTGGTGTGTAGAAAACCTGATACGGCAGAGGCTAGAGGCTCGCCCAAGCCCAGCAATGGAGTTCCAGCAAACTCACTGTAATTGAGTTTGGATTTTTTCCAGGAATACATAGATTCATGTTGTGTTGTGACAAAAGAAGAGAGGAGAAAGCAATATAGTTTGGAAAAAAAGGAATACACACACACATACATATCCTCAGTCGGGAGTGACAATCTTTCTCCCTATATACCACCTCACTCTTGTGAGATTCAGCCACTGAATGTGTGAGCAGAACCTTAAAACACTATTTAGAATCAACGATGAAATATCACTCAACCATAAGGAGAAATGAGATTCTATTTCTGCTACAATGTGGATGGAGCTTGAAGACATTGTGCCGAGTGAAATAAGTCAGTCACAAAAGGACAAATATTGTATGATCCCACTTACATGAAATATCTAGAATAGGCAAATGTATAGAGACCAAAGTTTATTGGTAGTTACCAGGGGTGGGAGAGAGGGGAAAGAGGGAGTTATTGCTTAAGGGGCATTGAGCTTCTGTTAAGGGTGATGGAAAACATTTGGAAATGCATAGTGGTTGTGATTGCACAACATGGTGAATGTAATTAATGTCACTGAATTGTATACTTGTAAGTGGGTAAAATGGAAAATGTGTTGTCATGTACATTTTTATATACATATATACATTTTGCCACAATATGTGTGCTCCCCAGGTTTTATCTTGAAGCTCTGAAGCGGTTTAAATGACAGTTGTTGTAGTTGTTAGGTACCATTGAGTTGGTTCCAACTCACGGTGACCCTGTGTTCAACAGAACTAAATACTGCCTGGTCCTGCACCATCCTCACAGTTGTTGCTATGCTTGAGCCCACTGTTGCAGCCTCTGTGGCAGTCCATCTCATTGAGGGTCTTCCTCTTTTTCGCTGACCCTCCACTTTACCAAGCATGATGACAATTAGAGCAAAAAAAAAATCCCAACTAGGAATCTTTGATGAACTGTCAGGAAGAAAATCAGCCTTTTGAAATATGGAAACTAGTTTAACAAAATCCAAAATCTTGCATCTGAACAATTCTTTCTGCACAGTTCTTATTTCAGATAACGTGAGTTCTTTCTGGCCATATTTTAGAGCAAAGGATATCTTGTAAGGATTGCAGTGAAAGACTCATGGTGTGGATATCGAAGTGCCACTAGGATGATTGTTCTTGACTTTAGTCAGTTGTATATGGTACATTAAATAGGAAAAAAAATCCCCGAAGATTCTCTGCCAGTTATCTGGAAAATGAAATTATGGGAATCACCCCTGTGCCTGCAAGGACCTGAAGAATAGGCAGGGTTTCCTGGAAAAGCTCTGTTTCCTCAAGTCTATCCTCCTACCCAGCCAACAGGCTCAAACAGCCCATGGGGAACACGCAACCTTGTAATAAGACTCATGGATAATTAGAGCAGCTGTCAACAGCAGCCTCTCTACCTTTCCTAGGAGCAGCCTAGGGTTGAGATCATCTGTGGGGAAATCATCATGCACTTATTTAAATAATGCTTGTACTGCATATTTCAGCACTTAGAAGTAATTGTTAAGAAGCGGAAAAAAAACCTTTGCGATTCTCTAGGTCCATTTCCTTGTTTAACAGAAAAGGGAACAGATCCAGCAAGGTTAGGTGACTTGCTCAAGGTCACAGAGCAAATTAGCAGAAAAGCTATGGATAGAATTCAGGGTTTCATAGCATTTGAGGTTCAGAAAGGCTTTTAAAACTGTTAGGTCTGACTACCCCATCCAAAACCTTGAAGGTGAGTTGAACTGGGCAGCCAATGATGGGTCCCTTTTCCCACTACTACATTCTGCTTCCCCTACACTGATCTGCCATTTGTTCCTTGAACACGCTTTTCCTTCCTCACAAGCAGGCTAAGAGGGCCGCCTTCTCTGTGGGCCCACACTCCGTCCATTCCTCAGTGCCGTCCTCCACGACGCCATCAGTTCAGACCCAGTACTCTGTCCTCTGAACTCCTAGCCTAGCATGGATTTCCCCTCTCTCACTGAATGGATGTTTGATTTTCTGAGTGTAACATCTGCAGTCATTGCCCTGCCCATTTAACTCCTGTACTATAATATTCCCTTTATGCCTGACGTCTCCATTTGTAAAGACAGGAAAGAAGAAAAAAAAAAACACAGCTGTGGTTGAGTCAGTTCCGACTCATGGTGACCCCATGTGTGTCAGTGTAGATCTGTGCTCCATAGGGTTGTCAGTGGCTGATTTTTCGGAAGTAGATCACCGAGCCTCTGGATGGATTCACGTTGCCAGCCTTTCGGTTAGCAGCCAAGTGCATTAACCATTTGTACCACCCAGGGACCATGCCTTATTCATCTTTGTGTTCCCCCCTGGGAAGCCTGGCATACAGTAAGAGATCAATAATATTATTGGAAAGAACAGGAAATAGAATATAATCAGGGAATAGGAGAGAGAAGAAAAGGTATCAAGAGAGGTTAAAAGCAGCTTTGTTTTCCTTGCTGACGGAGCCCAGGAATTCGGAGGGTCAGAAAAATGGAAAGAGAGAGAACGGAAGGGTTATGAGACAGACATAGAATAGAGCAGGTGAGGGCATTAACCTCTTTAAGTACCCTCAGGGGGCCCCCACACATGTTGCTTATTTGAAAACCTTCTAACTCGGAACCACAATCAGAACTGTCAAGGCAGGACTGGGGGGTGGGGAAGGGGAGGAAGAACACCTTGGTAGGGTTTAGGAGGGATCTTAAGAAGAAAAGGAAATGAAAGTGACAGGTATAGGCACCATTCCAAAGCAGGCCCTAAGTTTTTGATGTGTTGCCCTAAGCTTTATTACACTCCTTCAAATGTGTCTACAAAAGGATTGGCTTTAGAACGGTGGGCGAGCCAAGCATTGATTGATTTCCTTTTTTTCAAACAACTAACTCGAACCTTTATCTGAACCTTGAGGCCCTCTATTTCTGGCTGGAAGTCTCTTGAGAACAAACTCCAGTGGTTTCCACAGTGTGGGGAGGCATTTGGCCAAGATCACTGAACAACAGCAGCCACATCTCAGATGAGTTGGCCCTCCTGAGAGACAAGGCAGGAGGGAGGGCTGAAAACTGGCTGAGGTTTAGTTCAAACCACTCATGGTTCGGACCAATATCTACTTGAAGTTTTGAATCCTTGATGGATATTTATACCAAAATAAGGCCAATGGAAAAGTTTCATCCCCGTAGATTTTAGGAGTTTTCCTCGGCCACGTCAAGCAAACTCAGGAAAGTAGCAGAATCATTGCCAAATCTAGGCTCTTTGAAGGGCGAGAAATTCTGAAAAGGCCTGGGCCCATCATATTTCTTCTTATCCTGAAGACTTAGAGTTGGCACTCCCTTTGTAAAAATGCTTAGTATCAACACCTGTCACTGCTTTTAAATTCTAGCTGAGCCCTTGATGTCATGTGACCGCAAACACTCTTGAAAGAGTAGATAAATCTATTCAGAGTTCTGCTGAGTGAAATTGATTTGTTGGTTGGTATTTTCCCTTTTTAAAAAAATCTGAATGATCCAATTAATCACTTTAATTCTCCTCTTTACTTTGCTGGTGGAGAAATGGCCACACATTTTCTCAGTTTTATTTGTCATTCCCCACTCCTCAGAACCAAAACACCAAAAACTTTAACCATGTTTTGCCCTTGATGTGCGGGGTTAAAATAGAAGCCTTGCTCTTGCTCTAGGCGCGTTAACTGCTGCGTGGTGCAAACGATTGTGTTCGGCTGCTAACCGAAAAGTTAGAGGTTTGAATCCACCCAGAGGCACCTTGGAGAAAAGGCCTGCTGATCTGCTTCTGAGAAATTCAGCCATTGAAAACCCTATGGAGCACAGTTCCACTTTGACACACATGGGGTTGCCATAAGTTAGAATCAACTCAATGGCAACTGTTTTTTGTTTTTTATCAAGTATTGGCCATGTGCCAGTCACTATGCTATGTAGGTTTTTCCTAATCCCCACACCACCCCCATTTTACAGATGAGTAAACTAAGGTTCAGAGGGATGATGTAAATTGCCACATTTGCATAGCTAGTACTAATGAACTTGAATTAAATCTGGAGTATTCAATCCATGGCTCCCCCTCTTCCCTCTATACCGTTTCTCCTCTAACCTAACATTTTTATAGCGTGCTAGAAATGTGGACCATGATCTTGTTGGTCGTTAGATGAATTTAGTTGATACACAGACATTAACAACAGTACGCCATGTTAGTCAGAAGCTTTCTCCCTTTTCAGTTCTTACATCCTTCTGATTATGTCAAGGGGAAAGTCTCCACCTGGTGCTAAAATGTCCTTAACACCTCATGAACACTTGCCCAACTTCCCTTTAAACAAATGGAGAGCAGTCAGTGCCCATGCACAGAGCCTTCAACAGGCAAGGGTATCTAGTTGGAATTTAATGATATTGTTCTATATTTATCATATTTTTTAATGGTTGCTTTCTGTTTTTATATACTTTAGGGATAAAGTTTTTTAACAAATAAGATTTTTAAAAGAAATTTGTTTAAGAAAACTGCTAAGTAAATAACCACACAGACGGTGTATTGAGGGCCACGTTCGCAAAGGAGGAACATGGGATTTCCTAAACATCTGAAGTTGGATCATCCCAGATCTCTACAGCGCTTCACAGTTTTCGAAACATCTTATATCCATTATCTTAACTGATCCTTACAACAACCCCATGGAGCCAATGGAGATTCTGATCCATCTTATAGATAAGAAAATTGAGGCTTGCAAAGCAGAAATCTCTTGCCTGGGGTCACACAGGTAGTAAATAAAGTAGCCACGGCTCAGGTTCAACTTCTCATGCTCCAACATGATCTGTGTTCCCCCAGTACTATGTCAGCATATCATTTCAAGAGCAGACAAGAGAGGATAAAGGGACATCCCAAAGCAATGAGCCAAGACCAGAAATGCCATGGAAAGTCTTCAATACTTAGTGACTCTCAGGGATTGGCCTGAGGTTCCCAATTTCCCAGTGCTTGTGCATGGAGAAACCTGCAGTACTACATTCTGACTCTCTAGAGAAGCCTGATTTTCTCTCTCTTGTGAGTCATCTTCCAGAAGGTAAGGAACTGGCTTTCCTATCAGGGTGAGCTGGGACTGGGTTAATCTGGGGAACATCTCCTACATTCTGGGTGTCTTAGTCATCTAGTGCTGCTGTAACAGAAATACCACAAGTGGATGGCTTTAAGAAGGAGAAGTTTATTCTCTCGCAGTCTAGTAGGCTGCAAGTCCAAATTCAGGGTTCTGGCTCCAGAGGAGGGCTTTCTCTCTCTGTTGGCTCTGGAGGAAGGTCCCTGTGATGCATCAGTCTTCCCTTGGTCTGGGAGCATCTCAGCACAGGAACCCCAGGTCCAAAGGATGTGCTTTGCTCCTGACAGTGCTTTCTTGGTGGTTTGAGGTTCCCATGTGTCTCTGCTCTTTTCTCTCTTTTATATCTCAAAAGAGATTGGCTTAAGACACTATCTAATCTTGTAGACCTCATCAGTATAACTGCCACTTATCCATCTTATTAGATCATAGTGATGGGGTTTACAACACATAAGGAAATCACATCAGATTACAAAATGGTACATAATCACACAATACTGGGAATCATGGTCCAGCCAAATTGATGCACACATTTTTGGGGGGACACAATTCAGTCCATGACACTGGGGTACATCACAGAAGGGATGACGTAAATTAGAAAGGGGTCACTCAGTAAGGAAACACCAGCTGTGACAAGTCAGTAAGAAAAGCACGTCTCTCCAAGTCGCCTTGCCTTGGGCACTTGACAGGGATTCAGATGTCAGGTTCTAGTGACTAGATGGACAGGGATACCATGAGCACAGGAAAGCCAGTAGGTCTGGGTAGCAAAGAAGATAAACGAGCAGTTCCACCAGTCTATCCACAAAGAGGGAGTCCCTGGATGGTGCAAACAGCTAAGTGCTCCACTGCAAACCAAAAATTTGGTAGTTCAAATCCACCCAGAGGTGCCTCAGAAGAAAGCCCTGGCCAACTACTTCCAAAAAATCAGCCATTGAAAACCCTATGGAGCACAGTTCTACTGTGACACTCCTACGGTCACAATGAGTTGCAATCGACTGCACAGCAATTGCTGCTGGTGGTGGATCCACAAAGAGATTTTTAGGAGCTACAAACACTCCTGGAGGTGAGGTGAGAGCTGGAGGACACTAGTTAAAGCCAAGCGAATAGATTAATTCACAAGGGAAGAGTTTGTTGAGAATCAAGAGGAGAGAAGAAGAGACAATGCCAGAAATTCTAGCTAGAAGCTAGAGAGAGGGGAGCTATTGAGAGCGACAGAGAAGGGGTCGTCATAGGGGCCAGGCGAAGACTAGGAAGAGCTAGAATTCTGGAAACCAGAGAAAATGGTTGTTCTTTTTTCTTCCAACTACTCCTGCAGTCATCAGCCTTGGGTGTAGAATATCTAACACGAGTTAGCGTTTGATGTGTCAGGAAGCATTAATAGAAGGCAAACATGAAAGTGGTGTAAGAGAAGCTATTCAAACAAATGTTTACTGCGGAACTAATATATGCAGCCACCACCTGTCTGTCAGTTTGTCGTGCCGTGGTGGCTTGCGTGTTGCTGTGATGCTGGAAGCTGTGCCACCAATATTTCAATACCAGCGAGGTTATGGTGGATAGGTTTCAGCAAAGCTTCCAGACTAACACAGGCTAGGATACAAGGCCTGGGGATCTACTTCCAAAAATGAGCCATTGAAAATTCTATGGATCACAACAGAACATTGTCCAATATAGTGCTGGAAGATGGGCCCCCCATGTTTGAAGGCATTACACAGTGGCCACAACAAAGGACACAGACATGCCAATGATCATGAAGATGGCACAGGACTGAGCAACGTTTCATGTTATACATGGGGTTTCCATGAGTTGGAGGTGACTTGACGGCAACAACTAACAACAACTATGAGTGAAGCATTCTTCCAGGTGCTGGTGATAGAGCACTGAACTAGACACCCAGGGACCCTGCCCTTGTTACAGTTTCCTGCTTACAGTCTAGTAGGAAAGACAGACATTAAACAGTTATACACACAATGAAAGTATTACCATCATGATGGGGACTAGGAAGAAATGTGAGGTACAATTTTCTAACAGTGGGACAAAGAGGAGTTTCTAAGATGAGAAACAGGGAGGGCAAGAGTCCAAGCTGAGGGAAGTGCATGTGGGAAGGCTCAGAGGTGTGCAGGAATCTGGCATCTTTCTTGGACCATATGGTTAAGTGAATAATTCAAAATTTACTCAAGAGAGGATTTCCTGGAAAGTAACTTGGCCCTTATAGGTCCAATTTTACATTTTAATTGTTGTAGAGGAGCTCTCAAAAGTGAACATTTGAAGGTTAATTATTTGCAAAGTGAATGACAATCCACTAATTTCTGTTTCATAAAACTAGGCTTAGAAAAGCTCGGCCTAAATACTGTTTAAGGTCTTTTCAGTTCTGAGAAACTGATTTTATTGTGTCAGATTTTCTTAAAAGCAGAATTCAACTTATATGTACTATGTGCAACTAGAACATTGTGTGGAGGGGAGGGGAAATCAAGGAAAGGATGAACTATTTGATCTAAAAAGTGCATTTAATATTAGTTTTAAAAGCATACCGGTTGCCATTGAGTTGATTCCAACTCATGGTGACCCCTTATGTGTCAGAGTAGAACTGTGCTCCATAGGGTTCTCAATTGCTGAGGCCTTTCTTCCGAGGCATCTCTAGGTGGACTCAAACCTTCAATCTTTCAACCTCTTGGTTAGCAGCTGAGCATGTTAACCATTTGCACTATCCAGGGACTCCCTTTAAAAACATTAAAAAACAAACAAATTCATTGCCATCAAGTCGATTCCAACTCATAGTGACCCTACAGGACAGAGTAGAACTGCCCCATATGGTTTCCGAGGAGGGCCTGGTGGATTCAAACCACCGACCTTTTGGTTAGCAGCCATAGCTCTTAACCACTACACCACGAGGGTTTCCTTTAAAAATATATGATAGTTGAAACAGAGAAGAGGGGAGCCATTTATAAGAAGGCTTATTTTAAACCAGAAAAACTTCTTGTTTGTTTCTTTCTTTCTTTTTTTTTTAATCCTACAAGACACCAGTGTTGGCTGAAGGAAGTCCCTTTGCGTGTGTGTGTGTGTGTGTGTGTGTACACACATACACGCGTGCACACACGCCCCCCTCTCTCAATGCATCCATTGTCATATAAGTTAACCTAAGAATAATTTAGGCAGGAGATTCCCAGCAAAAAGCGTTTGCATAAGCAAAGCCTTCAAACTTGTAATAACAGTGCTGTGCATTTACACAGCATATTTGCTTTTAAGATATCAAGGGGGAGGAAGATGGGCCAAGATTAAAAATTCTCCAACTTGGTTTGCTAAGTCTCCCACATATCCAAAATTAACTCCAATAAAAGTGTGTTATCCTTGGAAAGATCAGTAATGCTGCAAATTAAGGATTCAGACACACATGCACGCAAACACACGTACACACACATACCAAATTCCATCCTTATAGGAAACATTCTTAAGACAGCAGCCTGCTAAAATCAGGAGAGTCTTATAAAACTGGGAGGTATAATAAGTAAGTATTGCCAGCCTTGAGCTTGCAGTTTTATACTGGAGAAGGAGTCTAGTAAAAGCAAAAAACTAAGAACCATGGAACCAATTAGATTTTAATTTCCAAGTGTAACCTGAAGATATTAGGCCTGGGGACACCAACAGCTTGTTCTCATTTAGGAAATGGGGGAGGGGGAATAAGGATTCCCTATAGGCACTTTATTTTTATTTATCTTGACTTCCCCCAAGCTGTTTGGTAAATCTCTGCACAAGATTCCCAGGGGATTGGGTTACTTCTGGCTTATGGTGAGGCTGGTGGCTTTACTGCATCTTCCCAAAAGCTGCCAGGACATACCCAAGGAAGAAAAAAACACAACTGCCTCTGGAAACACTTAATTTGGCCAGAAATGCCAGGTCAGCTCTTGCCCCTTGAGAGTCCATTGCATAGTCGATGAAAACATGAACCACACTCTGGAAGCCTAACTGGTCTCCAAAGATCAATAAAAAGTCAGAAGGTGAGGGGAGGTAGGAGCTCCCCTCCCACTGGCTATTTTAATTAAGCAGGAAGCCCTTAAATAATGAACTAATTTCTTTTAGAAACTTGGGCAGTTGTCAAAAGCATGAGAGAATAATGGTTTTCCCCCTCTACTGATTTTGTCAAGGGGCCCTGATGGCGCAGTGGTTAAGAGCTCAACTGCTAACCAAAAGGTCAGCGGTTTGAACCCACCAGCCGCACCATGGGAGAAAGATGTGGCACTCTGCTTCCATAACAATTACAGCCTTGGGAACTTTATGGGGCAGTTCTACTCTGTCCTAAAGTGTCTCTATGAGTCAGAATTGACAACAGCGGGTATTGCTTTTGTCTGTGTTTGTGCAATTCACTACTCACTTTAACCAGAGCCTTGTCTGTAGCTAGTTCAAAGGGAACTGGTGTCAAAGGAAAATATTCGTTCAGTCTTAAATTCCTATCACTTCAGTCCAGTGGTGTCCTTTATACATGAGATTTGTGGACCTGCTTTGGATACAACTTCGTGGTCAACATCAGCTATCAGCAAGAAGCTGCCGGCCAAGCAGACTGGTTTTCCTTCTCCTCAGTCATCATCATTTTCACCCTGCCAACGCAACATTAAACAAAGGAGTCCATGTCCCAGGCCAGGACTGCAAACTTAATCATTTTCCGTGAGCCATCGCACAGATCCCATTGCCCAGTAATCAATCACTATATTTAGAATTTGGAACTTTTTGCCTTGTTATGTACTCTTCTTATTCAAAGAAACCCCAACCCTATCTCTTGAAAGATGAAGTAGATTTTGTGTAACTATGTCCAGGCTACCCAATTTCAAGGGCTGTTGCCAATGCCAAGTCCCTGGATGGGGTGGCGCAAATGGTTATGTACTTCTAACTGAAAGGGTGGTGGTTCTAGTCCACCCAGAGGCACCTCAGAAGAAAGGTCTGGTGATCTACTTCTGAAAAATCAGCCATGGAAACCCTGGTGGAGCACAGTTCTACTCTGACACACACAGGGTCACCATGAGTTGGAGCTGACTCAAAGGTAACTGGTTTGAGTTTTTTTGTTTTGCCAATGCCCCAAGTGGGAGAGGGAGCCCAGCCATGCTAATTATTTCATGGGATGGCTATAGCTTTTCTGTCCAAAATGTCCCTATGTCAGACATTTCCAAGAGTTGCAAACCCTTGAAAAATGTACTGATTTGAGTCTTAGTGCCTCTTGCGTATTCTTCATGAAAGTACTAAAAAAAATTTTTTAAAACGTAAAATTATCAAAAAGGCAGACAGAAAGAAGCAAAAGCAGAAGGGATAGATAATCCTCTATCTTGGCTAGCCGGGAACTGACAGTGTCTACTCCATATTTGCTGAGTAATAATGTGGTGAGAGATAGAAATTACTAGTGGACTCAGTTTCCAACCATGCCAGATAACAGAGTTAACTTTAATTGCAATAATCTTGAATTTTTAATTAGGAGGAAATCTCCAGACTGCCCTTCCCCCTATCAACAGATAGCTTAGAAGGGGATCAGCTGTTGAGTGGGGTACAGTTTTATAACCAGCACCATCTGCAGCCACCTAAAGGCAGGCTTCCATGCGCTTACACCTTCCATAGCCCTGGGGCTGGGCATTACTGCTTTCCAGAACTAGCCCCAATGCAGCAAAGCTTGGCCCTTGGCTGGGTTTGGGGGAAGGGTGGCAGGGGCTGTCTTAAACAGAGGAAACTTTCATTGTATATTTCCCCTTCCACATATGGATTTGCTTTTCTACTCTGTTTGCATAGCAGGATTAACCCTTTTTGTTCACATGCGATGTCAGCCTTGGGAATCTTCAAAAATTCCCTCCCCTGGTGGGGCAGACAGAAGTAAACAAGTGATTACAAGTGTAAGAAATATTCCATAAAGTGTTATATACGGTGATATAGGAGCTTACGCGTGTTGGTGGTGGGGACCTTGTCTTTTGCTGTTGCTAGCTGCCATGGAGTAGGCCCCCTACTCACGGCATCCGTGCACAGTGGAATGAAACGCTGCCTGGTCCTGAGCCATCACCACGACTGGTTACGGATCAGACCATTGTGATCTGTAGGGTTTTCGTTGGCTGACTTTTAGAAACAGATCTCCAGGCTTTTCTTTCTAGTCCATCTTAGTCTGGAAGCTCCACTGAAACCTGTTCAGCATCATAGCAACACACAAGCCTCCACTGACAGACAGGTGGTGGCTGCTCATGAGGTGCACTGACCGGGAATCGAACTCAAGTCTCCAGTATGGAAGGCAAGAATTCTAGGTAACTCAAAGACTGGCCTGAGGAAGTGATGGGAGGAATTGGTTGGAATTTTCCATAACTGCCCCAGGGGCATGCTCATCAGCTAACTGATCACAGGTGGCCTCCAGAGACAGCTGGTGTGTGAGACACAGGAGCAATGTGCTCCTTTTACCTCCATCCCCGAAGTGTCTAGGACAACCCTGCTTCCCTCCAACCTTTCACATGCTCCAAGACAGCGCGTTGGGCTTCTGAGATCCATTTCTCCTTCATGGCTACCCTGGTTTTAATTTCATTTTACCTGTTAAATATGTTGAGAGAGGGAGACAGGAGAATAGGTATGTTTTGTCCTAAACCCATATCCTCCTGGACTTTAACCTGGACAAACTAGGTTGAGAGATGAGAAAAAAAAACGTCTTACAGAGAGCAAAAATTTTCTTTTGTTGAGCATTTGCTTAAAACTTTATTCGGGATACCAAATACTCCTAGCATCTCAAGATAGATCTGTCAGACTAACTCTCAACCACTGCCCGTACGAGGGATAAATTTAATCCACACAAACCATTTAATAAGAAAAATAATAGAATCTTTACTCTTAAGCACTGACAACTCAGTCACTCCTGCAATCAGTCATCACCCATCAATTATGTTTCCGGTTCTGTTGCTTTAAGTAGGCTTGATCTTTAAAAACAAAATTAAAAAAAAAAAAAAATAGTTTTCATCCATAGAATTCTAAATACTAGATCAGTGGAGTAGAGCTAATCTCAGTTTGTTTAGTCTGTGCATTTTCATCCTCACTACACAATTCAGGAAAAGGATCTTTAAATTGAAAGGATTTTTCACATCCACGTTTGTCCAGACAGAAGAATACAAAAGCCAAAGGAGCAATGTGGCATAGAAAACATAGCTTTGGGGACACATACATATGCACGCGCACAGCCTCCTGGAGAATATCTTTACCACACCGTTGCCGGATATGACCACTTATGTAGATGAAGTCTTTGCTGAGACTTACCACGGTTTTAGGAGGCACTTTTCTCCAAAGCTGTTTCCATGGTTGATTTCCATGTCATCAGAGAGGACACAGGTCAGACAGTGGTGAAAAGAAGTTCAAGTAAGGAGAAAGACTCCCTCCAACCACTTCTGCACGATCCTCTGCCTGTCTCTTGTTGCTGTGGTTGGCTTCCATCAAAACCCATAAAACCAAACCCGTTATGGTTGAGTTGATTCTGACTCTTAGCAATCCTATAGGACAGAGTAGAACTGCCCCGAAGAGTTTCTAACGAGCGCCTGGTGGATTCAAACTGCCGACCTTTTGGTTAGCAGCTGTAGCTCTTAACTACTGCACCACCAGGATTGGCTTCCATCAAGTCGGCCTCCAACTCATGGTGGCCTCATGCACAACAGAATAAAACGCTGCCCAGTCCTGTGCCATCCCCACAATCGGTTGTGGACCAGACCCTTGGGATCTATAGGGTTTTCATTGTCTGATTTTAAGAAGTAGGTCACCCTGGCCTTTCTTCCTAGTCTGTCTTAGTCTGGAAGCTCTGCTGAAGCCTGTTCAGCTTCATAGCAACACAAGAGCCTCCACTGACAGACAGGTGGTGGCTGCACATGGTGTGCATCGACCGGGAATCAAACCTAGGTCTCCTGCGTGGAAGGTGAGAATTCTAACACTGAACCACCACTGCCCCCATAGCCTGTCGCTGCCATCTTCTAAGCTAGTCATCTTGATGGGATAAAAGACAGAATCCTCCAGAATTTGGGCGAGAAGCCCCACTCTTTCATCTCATATTTGGAGAGACAGGCTTCTCTTGACAATAACGTATAGAGCCCTGGTTTGAATCTTCCCAAACCAGTGTGTGAGCATCAGTGGTGAGGGGAGTGAGGGAGAAGTCAGAGGACAAACACAGAGCAACAGTTTTACTTAAATATTGGAGGGAGGAAGATAGGGAGGCATTCATGCTATATTAAAAAAAAAAAAGTGCATTATGGAATAGGATGCAAAAAGTCACCTTGATGTTTAAGAGTAAACAGAATACAAAGAGTCTGTGTGTGTCTGCCTCTCCCAGCAATAGGTTCCCATCCCCTCACCTCCACCTTTTAGGGTACAAAGGACATGTCACAGGGAGGACCTGTTGGGCAGAGCGTTTACATTCGGGAAGGGGCATGAATCTAGACTTTAAGTTATGTGCGGACAGCTATTGTATTGGGGGGTATATAGATTCCATTACTCTGTTAAGTGTTTGTAATCCTGATTTGGCAACTCATTTTTTTAATCATTGGAGAGTTTCAAACAAAATAGGAGAAATCCAGATCCCTGCCAAGGCCCCGGAATTGTTGAGGGGAAAGTGAAAGAAGCCCTGCAGGCCAGGTCACTCCCCAAAAAGGTCATATTTCCTAAGAAGAAAAACAAAAAAGTTTTCCATGGCCATGCAGCTTGTCACCATTTGGCCTTAAGTGTTCCCAGGTTGGGGTCCCTCAGGCTCCCCTGTTGACCCTGGTGGCCTGGGACTCTACCCTCTTCCTTGTTGACGGGCCAGCCTTGAGGCTGGGGCACCACCCCTGACCTGGGGCTGGCAGAGGAGAGCCCCCAGGGAAGTCAGCCAGTGAAGTTTAGAGAAGGAGGAAGGGCTATGGTTTCCCTTCTGTCCGGCTGTTAAATAGAGTCCCTTCCTTTGGCACGAATGCCTGTGAGGCAGACTGGAAATGACCAAAATGAAATCGCAACAACAAAAGTCAGACTTGCTGCTGTGAAAACTCTCCTTGTAGGGAATGGTGGTCCACGAGCAGCTTGAGAAGAATTGCGGTTAAGCCAATGAGCCGAGATCCTTAAAGTCCAAGTTGGGGCAGCAGAGGGTCCAATGGGGAGGTCTGGTGGTTTCCAAACTTTGTCTGCATACTGACATCACCTGGGGAGCTTCCAAAAATGCTACTGCCTAGAGCCCATTCCCCAGAGATTGTGGCTAAATTGTTCTGGGGTACGGTATGGGCTTTGGAAGTTTTAGGAGATCCCCCCAGGCATGTTTGGGAGCCCCTGGTGTAGCCCCTCACTACTCAAAGCATGGTCTGCGGACCAGCAGCATTACCATTACCTGGGAGGGTGGTAGAACTATGTAATACCAGCTCCTCCCAGGCTTAGAGAACCTGAATCTGCATGTTAACTAGATCCCCAGGTGATTTATATGCATACTACAGTTTGAGACACACTGCCCCCCGTACACATCCAAGACAAATCCCCCTGTAAAAGTGCGATCACATGGCACAATGTTTTCCTCCTTCCCAGCACTGATTGTGGCTGCACTCGTGGTTCAGTAGTAGAATTCTTGCCTTCCATGCAAGAAGCCTGGATCAGTTCCCACGTAACCGACACCACACCACAGCAACTGGTTTTACTGGTTTAAGCATAGAGTTAGGAGACCCATACCCTATTGGAGCTCCAGTCCAAGGCATTCTGAATGGACAAGTTGTTTCACCTCACTCAGAAATACTGTCATTCATCATCTGTTGACTACTATTATGGATTAAATTGTGTCCCCCCAAAATATGTGTTGTAAACCCTAACCTCTAAGCCTGTAGTTGGGGAGCCATGGTGGCACAGTGGTTAAGTGGTCAGCTGGTAACTAACTGAGAGGTTGGCAGTTTGAACCCACTAGCCGTTCTGCAGGAGAAAGATGCTGCAGTCTGCTTCCATAAAGATTACAGCCTTTGAAATCCTATGAGGCAGTTCGACTCTGTCCTGTAGGGTCGCTATTGTAGGAATTGACTAGATAGCAGTGGGTTTGGTTTGGTTTGGTTTATGCCTGTGGTTATAGTCCCCTTTGGGAATGGGTTGTCTTTGTTATGTTAAAGAGGCATAATTAGCATAAGGTGAGTTTTGAGTCAATCTCTTACAAGATATAAAGGAGCAGATTAAGCAAGCAGAGATGGGGAAAGATAGATGTTAAGCCATGTGGAGATCTCTAAGGAACCAGGAAGCAGAAGTTAAAGAGACAAAGACCTTCCCCCAGAGCCAACAGAGAGAGAAAGCCTTCCTCTAGATCCGGCTCCCTGAACTCAGACTTCTAGCCTCCTAAACTGTGAGAAAATAAATTTGTTTGTTAAAGCCATCCACTTGCAATATTTCTCTTGTAGCAGCACTAGACAATTAAAAAAATTTTTAAAAAAACCTGTTGCCATCAGGTCAATTCTGATTCATAGTGACCCTATAGGACAGAGTAGAACCTGCCCTGTAGAGTTTCCAAAGCTGTAATCCTTAGGAAACAGACTGCCACATCTATCTCCCGCGGAACAGCAGGTGGGTTTGAACTGCTGACCTTTCTGTTAGCAGCTGAGTGCTTAACCACTGTGCCACCAGGGCTCCTGCTTCTAAAATGTCACAGCCATTGAAAAGCCTGTGGAGCAAAGTTCTACTCTGACACTCATGGGGTCGCCATGGGTCAGAATCAACTTGACGGCAACTGGAAGAGGATCCAGGAGGGAAGGTAGAGTGAGGGTGGAGAGGGTGTAGGTTGGAGTAAAGTTACAAGAAGGTCCAGAAAAGAACTGGAATTATATATGGAATAGTCATCCCTAAACTGCCGTACTGCCATTTACAATCCTAAAATAATAACAACCCATGGAAGGTTTTTTTTTTAGATAACAAGTCATGTTGACCAATAATCTTTAACAATACCAACGCTTATACATAAAACCTGGTGGCATAGTGGTTAAGAGCTACGGCTGCTAACCAAAAGATTGGTAGTTTGAATCCACCAGGCACTCCTTGAAAACCCTAGGGGGCAGTTCTACTCTGTTGTATAGAGTTGCTATGAGTTGGAATTGACTCAACGGCAAAGAGTTATTATTCTTTATGCTTCCACAGCTTATCTGTAAAAGACAAGTTCCAATTGAATATATTTTTGTGTCAGTTCAGAACACCCCAGCTCAAAAAATAAACCCACGTATAGTAATAAGGGCATGTGATGATACTAGATATCCCTTTTAAAAAGTGAAAATTATGACGCTCATGCAAATATAAACTTAAAGTTTTCAAAGATTTTATTCAAATCATTAGCTAATGAAGGAACCAGTAAGATGTTCAGACAAGTTCCAAAAGCATGAGGGGAGCTAAGCATTTGTAGAAAATGTAATAAAGAAATGTTAGAAGGGGAAGATTAGTCCAAAGGACTAATGGACCACAATTACCACAGCCTCCACCAGACTGAATATAGCACAACTAGATGGCGCCCGACTACCACCACCGTCTGCTCTGACAGGGATCACAATAGAGGGTCCCAGGCAGAGCTGGAGAAAAATGTAGAACAGAATTCTAATTCACAAAAAAAGACCAGGTTACAGGTCTGACAGAGACTGGAGAAACTTCGAGAGTATGGCCCCCGGACACCCTTTTAGCTCAGTAATGAAGTCACTCCAGAGGTTTACCCTTTAGCCAAAGATTAGACAGGCCCATAAAACAAAATGAGACTAAACGGGTACATCCTCCCAGGGGCAAGGACTAGAAGGCAGGAGGGGACAGGAAAGCTGGTAATAGGGAACCCAAGATCGAGAGGGGAGAGAGTTGACATGTCGTGGGGTTGTTAACCAATGCCATAAAACAATATGTGTACTAACTGTTTAATGAGAAGCTAGTTCTGTAAACCTTCATCTGAAGTACAACTTAAAAAAAAAAGAAATGTTAGAACAAGACTGATGGGTTGTTTATGCAACTGGTTAATACCCTGCAGGACAATAAGCCATAACCTTTGGGGTTATCTTTTTGAAAAGGACAAACATTATTTGTATCTCTACTGGACAAAGTTACATGTAACTTCACCAAGTCTTGGTGTAGAACAAAGTATATTTCTCTAGATAATTCTGTGGGGATATGGGGCTTGCCACCATATAACATCTAAAGGACACATCACCCATCTTTCTGCCTTATTTCCAAGTGTAGGATAAGTTTTTTTATAACAACAGTGAAATAATGATTCATTCCACTTTACAAAGAATCTATTAGTCTTACATGATGCTTACAACAGCCTTGTTGAGGGACAAAAAACAGGGCTAACCCATTTTTCAGATGAGAACACCGAGTTAACTCCATCTTGAATTTCCCCTTGCAGATTCCTCTTTATCTCAATTCTCCATTGGTGACTTTTTCTACTTAAAGGCTTCCGTTGGGGTTCTTGTTATCCTCACCTTCACCTGAAGGCAAAGGGTGAAAGGAGGGAAGATACCCAGGAAGCATTGCCCCTACCCATTGCACCCACAGGGAGCTCTGAGGCTGACCAATTCCTTTTAAGTCCCTGACACGATTCACTTGGACAGCAACATCAGAGGAAATGCATCTTACTACTCTGAGCCAAAGAAAATTGTCAAAACCTTTTTTTCCTTCCCTCAGGAAAAAGGACAGAATAGATGCTGCATTCCAAGAAACCTTTTTTTAAGTGATAGTTCCTCAGCTACTGTGAGGCCATGTGCGTTCTTTCAGCAGAGATAGATCCACATCAGAGAAACTCACTGTTTATAAATCGAGTATCTCATTTTAAACACTGTTTCTGGCTGATTTTTTTCCCCCTTTTCCATAAAAAATACCATCATTTTTGCTGGGTCTCTCTGGGACCTGGGTGAATGGCAAGTAGCAGACAAATGACTATTTGTTGTGTTAAAAAGCCAGGAAACTGGCTGAAGTGTGGTCTGATGGCTCAAATCTATTTCTTCCTTGCAAAGCCCATTTATTTTTCTCTCTCACGGAATTCTGTCACCATGGGAACCACCCAACAGGCAGGAATGGAGACTAGGCCCACCTCTCCACTTCCCGAATCTACCTTTGGATTATTGTCATGGCCCAACAAGGCTGGAAGTCCTGTATCATCACTTGTCTGACTGCATCATTCTTTCCTTGGGCTTGTTGTGATTTTTTAATGTCAGTTTTCTTCAGGTGATAGGTAGCAGGTCTCTTTAAGGCCAAAGGTCTAGGAGTAGTGTAGCTTAGTAAGTTAATGATTAAGTATGGAACGAGTGTGAGGGCTGAAAGAAAAGCTTAATTTTTTTGTTTTACTTTTTCTTCTTTGTAAAATGAAGTAGAGAATAAGAAAGTATATGAGGCTTGCAGCTAGAAAAATAGTTCACCTGAAGTCCCTTAAAATTCTGAGGCTGAAAAAAACTATTTTGAGAACATCTAAGTCAGGATCTCTTGAACTGTTTTTCGTAAGATGTAGCAACAGCAACCCTTGGTGCGCAGTAAGTGCCACGTCCTTTCCATGCACCATCCCATTAAACTGCACAATAACTTGATGAGGCGGGTTGGCTTCTTATTATCCCCAGGAAACAGATAAGGAAACTGAGACTCAATGAGAACAGTCATTTTCCCCACTCAGCACACTCAGACAGAATAGGAAGAAAAGCTTGGCAATCCACTTCTGAAAATCAGCCAATGAGAAGCCTATGGATCACAATGTTTCGATCCCCAACCCATCGTGGGGATGGCTAGGACCAGGCAGCATTTCAATCCGTTGTGCATGGGGTCGCTGTGAGTCAAGGCTAACTGAATGGCCACAGCAACAAGCAGAAGAAAAGAGCAGAATTGGGACTAAAACTCTGACCTGTCAGACCCCCCAGGCTGGGTCTCTTAATTTGAAAAGCTGCCTCCTCTCAACCTCCCTTCTTGCTTCTAGCACAGGTTGGTACTTTAAAGGCTCTGGGAAGCCCTTCAGAATCCAGTGCCCTCCATGTTTATTTAATCATATCCTTTTTGACATACTATGAACCACTTTGTAACATCTTACAGAATGAGTGTTCTGCAAAACAGAATTTAGGCAGCTGTGACTCAGGCCAGTTTTACAGAGTAGAAACTTGGGCTGAGAGAGTAAATGACTTGCCTCCAGTTGCACAGCTAATAAATGTCAGAATTGGCACCATAAGGCCAGGCCCCCACATCACAGACAAGTGGTCTGCTGTACTGGGCTGCCTTACATCACTCCTCTATTTCTAAACCACACTCTGAGCCAGCAGACGGAATTGCAGCTAAACTCACCAGGCTGAACATCAGGATTAATCCCTTTGTAGGATGATTGTAAAATCAGCCTCTCCTTAGAACAGCAATAATGCCCCAGCGTGCGGGGTACTTTGCTGCTTATGGAATGCTTTTGCACAGCTCTTCTGATTAGAGGCCTTGCTGTTTCTGGGTATATCTGAACTGATCCAACAGTGAAGTCTTATTCATAAATTTTGTTGTTGTTAGCGGCCATCAAGTTAACTCCAACTCATGGCAACCTGATATACGACAGAAGGAAATGTTGCCCAGTCCTGGCTCTCCCTCACACACGAGCATGTTGGAGTCCATCCTTGCAGCTGTCAACCAGTCCATCTTACCAAGGGTCTCCCTCACCCTCGCTGGCCCTCTTCTTCACCAAACATGATGCCCTCCTCTAGTGATTGATCTCTTTTGATGACATGACCAAAGCAAGCAAGTCAGACAATGTTCTGTTGTGATACATAGGGTTTTCATTGGCTAATTTTCAGAAGTAGATCACCAGTCCTTTCTTCCTAGTCTCTCTTAGTCTGGAAGCTCCATTGAAACCTGTCCACCATGGGTGACCCTGCTGGTATTTTAAATATCAGTGGCATAGTTTCCAGCATTACAGCAAGAGATAAGCTACCACAGTATGACAAATTGACAAATGAGTGGTAGTTGTAAATTCTATACCTCCCAAAATACCCCTTAATCACTCAGAAATTAAGTATGGAGGGATCACTCTATTTCCACTAGTAGAAGTCAAAGAGTCAAGAAAAAGAGGTGGAAGTTAGCAAGTTTATTTGCCAGTGGCCTTAGGGAGCCAAGTTCTGACTGCTGATGAAAGGTCCCCAGCTAAGAATGAGTTGATGGTGAACATCATCTTGTTTTCCACTTTAAGCATGAATATAGCACTGAACAGGCACAAACATAAACAGGCTTCCCTCAAAATACATGTGATCCTGAGCTATTAATATGTGTTAGACAGCAAACCTGTTGTTGTGGAGCCGATTCCAACTCATGGCAACCCCATGGTGTTGGCGTAGAACTGTGCTCTTTACGGTTTTCAATGACTGACTTTTCAGAAGTAGATTGCCAGCCAGACTTTTCTTCTGAGGTGCCTCTGGGTGGACTTGAACCTTCAACCTTTTGGTTAGCAGCCGAGCACATCAATTGTTTGTACCACCCAGGGTCTCTTGACATATTGTAGATGTTAAATCAGTGGTTAAATAAATCAAGGAAATGTTTGTTGAATGAAGAGCTTATTCCTCTACTAGTTTCCTGAGCCCTACTTCTGGTGAAATATATATATAATAAATGTGCACACCTATACCAAGTCATCCCCACTCCCAACCCTAAGGGAGAGTTAGGTGAGTTCCTCAGCCAGCAGATCCATATACAGCCAACCTGCTGCTTCTCCAATTTTCATGTAATAAAAATCTTCTGGGGGAATTCCAGAAGACATGGCCCCCAGACTTTCCTTTAGCCCAGAACTGAAACCATTCCCAAAGCCAACTCTTCAGACAAAGATTAGACTGGACTATGGGACATAAAATGGTACTTGTAAAGAGAGTGCTTCTTAGCTCAAGTAGATACATGAGACTAAATGGGCAGCTCCTGTCCAGAGGCCAGATGAGAAGGCAGAGAGGGTCAGGAGCTGGTTGAAGGGAAACGGGAAATCCAGGGTGGAAAGGAGGAGTGTGCTGTCACAGTATAGGGAGAGCAACTAGGGTCACATAAGAATGTGTGTATAAATTTTAGTATCAGAAACTGACTTGAACTGTAAACTTTCACTTAAAGCACAATAAAAATAATAATAATAGAGGGAGGAAAAAAAGCAAAAAAACAAAACAAAAGAAAAATCTCCTGGGAATTCAGTTAAAATGCAGATTCTGATTCAGTAGGGTTGGGAGCCTGAAACTCTGCATTCCTGGCAAGTGGCCCAGTGGTGCTGCTGGTCTGAGAACCACATCTGAGAGCAAGGGTCTAAACAGAGCAGCAGCAGAGCACTTGGTGCACTTTTGTTACCTCTAGCCGGTAACCAATAATAGAACCTGCCTCATGCATTCTTCTCCTTACAAAGAATGACCATATTTTAAATGCTCCTGGGATTTACAACATTTTGGTAAAATATTTAAGTTATGCTTCAAGCTCTAAACATTTGGCACTGTAAACATTTGTTTGTGCCTGTAGCTTTGGTTTAATCACACCCTATCAGTAAATCGCAAATAAATGAGGGAGAGGAGACACTTGCTGGAAGATTCCATTGAGGTGACAAGTGGATCAGGGGAATGGGTCGGGGGTGAGTGTTTCCATGCAGCAGTGGTGTTTTATGAGAATACTGGAGACTGGGAATGGGCCCCATTGCAATTTTATTGGGCAGGAACCCACCCTTCCACACTCGCCTGCCCTCTGGCCACATTCCCAGCTTGTCTGCTCTGTTCCTGGTAAACAGTAAGTGATAGCTTATTCATCCTTAGCCCTTTGAACCCCACATAATCCTTTTGCTGCCATGCCAAGTCTTCTAGAGGTCAAGCATCTCCATCCAAGATGTTTGGAAGGAAAACACCCTCTTTTCTGTCTCCTTTTCCAGATGTCCCTGGGCCAGCAGCAATCAGCAAGAGGTGTGCCTTGTCTGAGATGCAAGGGGACGTGCTCAGGCTTTGAGCCACATTCATGGAGGTAATGGGTTTGGTCAGAGGGGGTTCTGCCTGCCTTCATTTCTTGACTGTCCTTTCTGGGAACGCTGGTCGTCCTTTTCTGCTGGGACTGCTTAGGATGCATGCGTTGTAGGGAGGAAGGGCTCCAGAGTGGAATGCTCTCCTGCTTTCCTTAGCTCAGTCTTACTTAAAAAAAAAAAATGCCCATTGCCATTGAGTTAATTCCTACTCATGGTGACCTCATGTGTTACAGAGTAGAACTGCTCCACAGGGTTTTCTTGGCTGTAATCTTTATGGAGACAGGTCACCAGGCCTTTCTTCCATGGCATGGCTGGGTGGGTTCGAACAGCCAACTTACAGGTTAGTAAACCCATTGCCTTTGAGATGATTCCAACTCATAGCGACCCTATAGGACACAGTAGAACTGCCCCATACAGTTTCCAAGGAGCAGCTGGTGGATTCGAACTGCTGATCTTTTGGTTAGCAGCCAAGCTCTTAACCACTGCTGCACCAGGACTCCCTAGGTTAGTAGTCAAGCACAAAACATTTGTGCCAAGGATTAGCCTATTTCAGAAATAAGAAAAAAGTCTTTGGGGAGCAAAGATAAAGAAGGAACTTACTGTTGTGTGCCATCAAGCCGATTCTAACTCATAGCAACCCTGTAGGGCAGAGTGGAACTGCCCCATAGGGTTTACAAGACTGTAATCTTTATGGGAGCAGATTGCTATTTCTTGGAGTGGCTAGTGGGTTCGAACCACTGATCTTTTGCTTAGCAGTCAGGCACTTAACCATTGCACCACCAGGGCTCCTTAGAAGGAACTCAATGCTTTGTAAATGGTGTCAAGGTTGAGGCTGCCAAGCCCATCCCAGCAGGACTACACAGGGAGGTTGTGAGCAGTAGCTAGCTGGTGCTTTGTGCACCGGAGTGGAAGTGTCTGTCTGTCGTAGGATTTGCTGGATAGGGTTGATCTCCCCGCACTGCGCCATTATCCCTGTTGGTGGGTTTGAACCTAACAGCAGCCCCTGGGAGAGAAATCAAAGTCCTTTGTACATAGTACTTACTAACCAGAACCCTGAGCTCACATCTGTGCAGGTGGGCCATAGGTCCAGCTGCACTTTGATTTGCAGAGTTTTTCTTTCCCTTTTTTTTTTTTAATACAAATTCCCCGAGACTCTGACAGCAAAGGGTAGGGCTACCACACTGCACAACTCCAGGGTATCATTCACAGCAGCATCTGTGTGGATGGCAGCTCCTAGACTTGTGCAGTGCACAACTGTTCCCGGTAACCCTGGGGGAGAGGCTGAGCTCTATAGAGCATGGTAGCCACCAAGGAGCTTCTGTCCCCACTGCCAAAGCTTTGCCTTGGGCACTCAGTGGGGAACAACATTTAGGAGGTATTTTCTCAGATATGCTGGCTTCTATTGTGAGATGGCAGTTATAAAAATATTTTTGTACTGTGTTTATTTACCTTGTTTTTATTGAGCTGAGCTCAACCTTTTATATTTAAGTCTTGAAATAACCCTAGGCAGTAAATACTAGTTTCTCTATTGTACAAATCACGAAACTGATGGTGGGTAATGGGGAAATGGCTACTAAATGGTGAGCTTCTAACTCAGGTCTGCATGAAACTTAATCTCATGCTGTTAACCATTCTGTAATACTGTGGGCAATGAACTCACAAAGGAATCTCTGGGCGGTTAATGCACTCAGCTGCTAACCAAAAGGTTGGCCGTTCAAGTCTACCCAGAGGCACCTTGGAAGAGAAGCCTGGTGATCTGCTCCCAAAAAATCAGCATTGAAAACCCTACGGAGCATAGTTCTATTCTGACACACATGGGGTTGCCACAAGTCAGAATCAACTCTACGGCAGCTGGTGGTGGTATGAGCTTTCAAAGCATAAGACCACTCCTTGACTCCATTCTCTGATAATCCTCGACTTCAAAGGAGCCCGTAGACTTTTTTGGGTGCAAGGAACCTTCAAGGTCAGCCATTCCAAGCTCCCACTCCCTGCACAAATTCCTCCTTCAGTGAAAACACTCCCATGATGGGGAAGTCTCCACACTTCTAATCTTGGCCAGGAGAGCTCTTTCTGGCCTTGAGGAAAGTCGGCTTCCCTTTCATTTCAATCTTTTGGTCCCGAATCTCCCGACAGGGTCACCTAGAACAATGCTGACTCCTCTCCAGCTCTTTGAAGACTGCCAGGAGGTCTCCTTTTAGGATTCTTGGGGCAGGGGGACAATGTTCTCTAAATGTACCATGTCAGTTCAATAAGGTTCTCCCTTCTCTCAAGGATCACAATCCTGTGCTGCCTGTTGTACAACATCTGAAACCAGTTGTTTAAGATACTTTGTCTGGTTTTCTGTTGTTTATGGCAGGAGGGCCATTCTGGACCTTGTTCCTCATGGCTCAAAACAAAATCTGCCTGCATTGTTTTAATCCTTACATCTCCTTGCCATCTTGCTACAGATTTGAAAGTCAAATGAGTTTGTCTTTGAGAAATACAGATTGCAGCTGGCAGGTCCTGCATATCAAGTGTCCTCTTTGGTTTGATCAATCCTAATAGAGACTTGGAGTCCCTGGGTGATGCAGACTGTTAACATGCTAGGCTACTAACCATAAGGCTGGCAGTTTGAGTCTACCCAGAGGTGCCTTGGAAAAAAGGCCTGGCAATACGTCCAAAAAATCAGCCATTGAAAACACTACGGAGCACAGTTCTACTCTGACACCCATAGGGTTTCCATGAGTCAGAATCAACTTGACAGCAATGGGTTTGATCTTTCCATTTTAATAGGGGCTAAATCCTTGCCATACTGAAGTCAAGAGGTCACAGAAACCCAAACTCTTAGAGGGGAAACCATGTCAGACCATTTTTCTGCTCCAGTTCACATGCTCTACAATAGTTTGAAGGATATTTAAATGATCCATGTGCCAGCCAGCCTGGTTTAGTAGAAAAGTCCCACAGCTATTAATTACCAGACTCGAATTCCTGTGCTAACTCTGCTTGAACAAGGCACTTCCCTTCTCTAAGCCTCGGAGTGCCCATCTGAAAAATGGGAACAGTAGAGCTGATGTGCTCTAGGATCCCCTTCAGCCATTACAATTCCATAGTTTCAGGCAGAATGTATGTAATCAAATTGTTGATTGACATGCTTAGCAATGGTAACCTCACATAGAATAGTAGAATTACTTAGAGAGGACAGCAGAGAGTGAAGACAAGAGCAGGACTTTCAGAATAAATAGATCATGAAAGAAAACACAGAGGAAAGTTCCCCAGCATCCCTCAGCTTCCTGCTTTCCAGATGGCCTTGGGGGTTCTCCTTGCTAGTCTGGCCCTGTCTTAGTTTCTTAGTGCTACTGTAACAAATACCACAAATGGATGGTTTTAACAAACACATATTTATTTCCTCACAGTTTAGGAGGCTAGAAGTCTGGATTCAGGGCACTGGCTGTAGGGGAAGCTCCCTCTGTCGGCTCTGGGAGAAAATCCTTGTCTCAGCTTCCGTAGCCTCTGTGTTCCTTGGTTCCTTGGCGATCCTCACGTGTGCTTCTGTCTTCCCCAGTTTGTCCTTGCTTGTCTCTGTGTCTAATCGGCTCTTTTTATATCTCAAAAGTGATGACGTTTAAGCCACATCCAACACTGATATGGCCTTGTTAACATAACAAAGAAAACCTTATTCTCAAATGGGATTACATCCATAGGTATAGGGATTAAGATGCCAACACATATTTTGGGGAAACACAATTCACTCCATAACAGGCAAAACTTAAAGGATGCTAAATTGCCACTCAGAGTAGCTTCTCTTACAGGGGAAAACATGCCTCCATGACTCAGACACGGATCACCTTAGAACCAGGCCCTTTCCGGAGAGCCCAATACAGTGTCTGACAGAGTTTTTTCTTTTATTCTAATAGCTTTATTTTTTAAAATGTCTCTGCCTAGCGTTTCACTGACTTCAGTGAGTAGGCAATAACCTTGATTTGAGAGAAGCAGAGAATACAAGTAGCCCCCAACTTATGACGGGGTTCCATTCCAGTGACTCCATCGTAAGTTGGTTCTGATGTAAGTCAAATACCTCTTTTTTTTTAGTTTTCATCATTGCTTGCTATACAGCAGTGTTTTGAACAGTAAATCATAACATTGAACATCTGTGAGTGAACAACTGAGAATGATAACATCAGCAAATTACACGCTGCAGCATTGTTTGTAGTACATATCACTAATAATAAAACGTACCAAAAAAAAAAAAAGACGGTTATAAGTACGGTTCATCGTTTAACTGTAATATGTTGTAAGTCAGGGACTACCTGTACAGCATGAAAACTAGAAGTGAGACCATTGGCCTCTTCAAATTATCAACCAGTTCCCATGGAGCCAGTTCCGACTCATGGTGAACCCATGCGTGTCAGAGTAGAGCTATGCTTTGTACTCTTCAAATTACAAAATGTTGAATTCTTCAGGGCCCCTCTTGATAGATTCTCCCCGTCTCCTCATTGCAGCACCCCTTCTGATGAGGCCATCCATCCAGGCCAGCTTCAGCAACTGCCCTGGAAATTGGAGCATTAGCTTGACCTCTTTTCACTGGCTAAGATAAATATGCTGCAAAAGACCTCTTTAAAGTATTAAAAAGCAAAGATGTCACTTTGAAGGTGAGATGTTCCTCACTCAAACCATGGTATTTTCAATTACCTCATATGCATGCAAAAGCTAGACAATGAATAAGGAAGACTGAAGAAGAATAGATGCCTCTGAATTGTGGTGTTGGTGAAGAATATTGAATATACCATGGACTGCCAAAAGAACGAACAAATCTGTCTAGGCAGAAGCACAACCACAATGCTCCTTAGAAGCAAGGATGATGAGATTTCATCTCACATACTTTGGGCACGTTATCAGGCGGGAAGTTCCTGGAGAAGGACATCATGCTTGGTAAAGTAGAGGGTCAGTGAAAGAAAGGAAGACCCTCAACGAGATGGATTGACACAGTGGCTGCAACAATGGGCTCAAACATAGCAACAATTGTGAGGATGGCACAGGACCGGGCAGTGTTTTGTTCTATTATACATAGGATCGCTATGAGTCAGAACTGACTCGACGGCACCTAATAACAAAAACAAAGGGGGACCTTCCCAGAAACTCTGCCTTGATAGCTGGGTTTCCTATGATTTTAAAGGGACAGTCTAGAGAAAATCAACCTGAGCTGTTTAAATTACTGAAAGGGGCCATTTAGTGACTCCCGAATGTTGGTGTGCCCCAAAATTGCCTCTGGAACTTGATAAAAATGCACGCACCTGGACCCCACTTCATCCCTGTGAATCAGACTAGCTGGGCTGAGCCCAGGCATCTCTCTACTTAACAGGCTTCCCAGGGGATTTTAATGCACAGCAAGGTTTAAAACCTCATCAACTTGACCAGTAGTCAGCTCACTTTCTGTAAAGGGTCAGAGAGTAAATAGTTTAGGCTTCGCAGACCATATGGTCTTTGTTGCAACTAGTGAACTCTGCCCTGATAGCACGTAGACAGTATAGTATGTATATTGTTATTGTTAGGAGCTGTTGAGTTGATTCCGACTCATAGGGACCCAATGAAACAGAGTAGAACTGACCCATAGGATTTCCTAGGCTGTAATCATTACAGAAGCAGATTGCCAGGTCTTTTCTCCTGCGGAGTCACTGAGTGGGTTCGAACCACCAACCTTTCAGTTAGCAGTCGAGCACTTAACCATTGTGCCACCAGGGCTCCTATAGTATCCATAGACAATATATAAACGAATGTGGCTATGGTCCAATAAAACTTTATTTAAGAACACTGAAATTTTAATTTTATATAATTTTCAGGTGTCACAAGGTATTCTTTTGAATTTTTTTTCAACCATTTAAAAATGTAAAAGATATTCTTAGCTTATGGGCCATACAGAAACAGGCCCTGATGTAGACCAGCCTTCTCATTTTATAGGTAAGGAACGTGCCCATGGGCCTGTGGTGGGTTAGTGTTCAAGCTGAGTTTAGGTTCCAGGCCTGTGCCTTTCCCACAATTTCAGGTTGCTTATGTCAGATTGCAGGAGTGTCCTTTTTTATTGGCCTCTAGGATCTTTCTGGGTGTGCCTCTGTCTTCTACAATCTGGAATACATGGAAAGGGTGGGGCAAGGGCTGACTTCTCATCTATTAAGTCCCAGCAAAGTGCCTGGTGCCTTGGGGAGCTCCCCGGACACATTGTTGAGTGAAAGGGGAAATCATGTTGACACCATTTCAAGGAACATCTCATATTTGTTCAAGCCTTCTATTTCAGAGTGTTTTGCATTCCCAGCATCAGCTATAGCATCCTGAAAGTAACATTCACCAAAAGCCCAAAGGGCAGCTTCCTTGTCCTGTTCCATGGACTGGGGAGGCCAGGGGATTAGATGAGACACAGAAGTCTTGGAATCAGGATTCCTCCCTCCATCCTCTGTGCCTGGCTTTCCTTCGCTTCCTGCCTCCTCCTCCTCCTGCTTCCATTGTGCTGCTGTCAGTCCCACACATAAACCCGTGGCCCCATCTCCTATCTTCTTAGCGAAGTGTTTCCTTCATGCCTGTTATCTTAGTCACCTAGGGCTGGAATAACAAAAAACACAACAAGTGAGTGTCTTTAAAGATATGAACTTATTGTCAGTTTCGGAGGCTAGAAGTCCAAATCAGGACATTGGCCCTAGGGGAGAGAGAGTCCTTCATTGTCTGTAGCCCCAGGAGTTCCTTGGCATCTGTCTTCCCTGGTGTATGTGTCTCTGTGTTTATTCTGGTCTTTTTATAACTCAGAAAGTGATTAGGTTTAGGATCCACCCTACACTGTTATGACCTCATTAACATAACAAAAGAAATCCTCTATTTCCAAATAGGATCACATCCACAGGTACAAGGGCCGGGAACTCAACACATATTTTAAGGGGACACAATTCAATCCATAACACCTGGCTCCTAAAAGGAATAGGCAAGGGAGCATTACTGATTGTGAATAAAATGCTTCAACTCTGCAAAATAAGCAACCCCTTTTTATGAGAACAAAAAGAAATGACTTCTCATTTTTGCCCTGCATTGCCCTTAGGATTCCATTCTCTTTTTTAGTGCCGGAAATATCCTTGACATCATCTATTTTAGCATTTCTCAAATTGTAACCCAATGAGCGTGAACTTGGACTGCAAGCTTCTCCTTGAAGTGAGAAATGCTACATTCTCTCCCCCTGAACATAAGGGTATTAAAGACAAGGCACAGCCTTGCACTAAAGAAATGTGTTGAATCTTCTTTAACCCACTGTATTCCAAACTCTTGACCACCAAACCCTTTTCCGTGCACCACCAACTAACACCCTGGGGAACTGGTCCAGGCCAGCAGGACTACCCCAGAGCAGATGCAACCAACCCTGTTATGGCTCCTCCTGATTCTACCTTATGTCATTATTTCCATCTGATTCTCTCTCTCTCCTACCCCTAGTGTAAGGTCTTTGAAAGTTGACATGAGGCCTCCTACTTTCGTATGTTGTTGTTGTTAGTTGCTGTTGAGTAGACTCCAATCATGGCAACCTTATGTGTAACAGATCTAAACGTTGCCCAGTCCTGTGCCATCTTCATGGTCATTGGTATGCTGAGGGTTTCCCTCATTTTCGTTGGCCCTCTGCCAAACATGATGTCCTTTTCTAGCTATTGGTCTTTCCTGATGACATGTCCAAAGTAAGTGAGCTGAAGTCTCGCCATCCTTACTTCTAAGCAGCATTCTGTTTTTCAAAGTAGATCACCAGGCCTTTCTTCCTACTCTGTCTTAGTCTGGGAGCTTTGCTGAAACTTGTCCACCATAGTTGGCACTGCTAGTATTTGAAATACCAGTGGTCTCGCTTCCAGTATCATAGTAATATGCAAGCCACCACAGTATAACAAACTGACAGACGGACAGTGGTCTTTTCACTCAGGACAGGTTTCTCAGCCTCAGCACTGTTGACATTTTGGGCTGGATAATTCTTTGTTCTGGGGGCTTCCCTGTGCAGTTTAGGATATGTAGCAGCATCCCTGGCCTCTACTCAGTTGCTACCCAGAGTTACTAGTAGCAACTCCCCTTGTCCCCCAGTTGTGGCTACCAAAAATGCCTCCAGACATTGACAAATGTCTCTGGGGGACAAAACTGACCTTGGTTGAGAACCACTGATGTAGACCGTCAAGCTATGCCCTTGGTAGTCCCACAGTCAATATTTGTGGTAAACAATGAAACTCATTAATCTCCTTAGTCAGGAGAGAAAGTGAGGGCTTCCTTGGGCTTGCCTGGCTGGAAGGTGGTTGTTTAACTGGCAGTGAAGTCTCAGTTGCTTAGGCCTTCCCATCCCTGCAGTAGGTCTTAACATCACTCCCTTTACTTAACTAGTTCTTAAGTCGCATGCTTTAGAGCATCTGAAACGCAGCACAAGCACACCTACGGTGACAGGCTGGAAAGGCAGAGGAGCAATTTTCTTCTCACACTGTGTAACTCTTTGGATTTCTAAACATTAACAGTATGACACAAAGCAGCCAGACGTTACTTCTTTTTTTTTTTTTTTTTTAATTGTCAGAGAGAAGCGTTAGACTTCCATGTGAATTTAAAACCTTCCCTGGGATGGTTCTCTTTCTCCTAGCTTCATGATAAAGCCTCACCCAGTGAACATCAATCTCTCCAGCAGCCCAAGGAGTTTTCTAGGCTTGTCCCTTACCCCTGGGTTCTGTCCACAAGTTTCTTGAAGAAAATTTCAAGCTGCATTCTAGTTTTGATGTGCTTGCTAAAAGAGTTTTAAAATTTGCTGAAGTTTTGAGGCTTATGGATCTTGAAAGACAATTTGAATAATTCACTGAAGCAGATAGCAGCAAACTTTTTTCTGTAAAGGGCCAGATAGTAAATATTTTAGGCTTTGCAGGCCAGAGGAACTCTGTTGCACCCACTCAACTCAAAACTGTAGCAAGGAAGCAACCATAGACAATATGTACATGAATGAGCATGGCTATGTTTTAATAAAACTTTATTTATAAAAGCAGGTAGTCGGCCAGGTTTGGCCCATGGGCTTTGTAAATCCCTGCCTCAGAGCATCTCTAATGAGTAAACCAGCTTTTGCCGCCATGACCACAAGGAGGAAAAACACGCTACTCTTTTTACCAGCAAAAGTCACATTCTCCATCCCCCGTAAATAGAAAGACTTCTCTCTGGTGTTTCCCAAATGTAGTTCCCAATCCCAAAGACCTTTTGTCTCAGTTGCCATCCGTTCTGCTGCTAACCTTTCCAGTTACTAAAATTAAACTTTGTACTGGCTTTCAAAACAGTGGATGCTTTTGGCTTGCCTCTCTTTTCCAGAGATTGGTCTCACTCGTCCCATTCCTCCCCCCAGGAAAATATGCAAGTCCTGCAAGTGCAGCCAAGAGGACCACTGCCTAAGCTCCGACCTGGAAGATGACCGGAAAATTGGCCGTTTGCTGATGGACTCCAAGTATTCCACCCTCACAGCCCGGGTGAAAGGCGGGGATGGAGTCCGGATCTACAAGAGGAACCGAATGATCATGACCAATCCCATTGCCACTGGGAAAGATCCCACCTTTGACACCATTACCTATGAGTGGGCTCCCCCAGGAGTCACCCAGAAACTGGTAAGACAACATCTATCTAACCGAGTGTTTTTTTTTTTTTCCTGCCCTTATAGATAGTAGCCACGCCATGGGTTTCTGAATTCTGAAGATAAGGTAGGAAGAGGGTAATGTAACAAAATTGGTACTAGTAGCTGTGGTTTCAGCTTTGTTCCTGCCTTACTATGTGATCTTGGGGTGAAGACTACCTGGGCATCAGTTTTCCTCATCCATGAAATGGGTAGGGGATTTGCCTATGAACTCCAAGGGCCCTTCTGTTCTAGTACACGGTCACTCATGGTTCCCTTTGGGCTCCTCACTTCTGAACAGGGAATAGTTTATCATTCAGATTTCTCAAAGTGTTTTTCTCCGTCTGTGAGATGTTTATTTTCCCTCAACATGGCCCGAGATGTGCCCTTTGCAGGTCTGTAAGAGAGCAGAGAAATAGCCCTTTTTTCCTAAGAGCTGAAGTTTCCTGGGCTCAGATGGGAAAACCAAATGGCTTATTACAACTCTGGGGAAAAGGGACCCATAGAATTCTTGGGATAGTGGTTAGAGAGGCCCTGAGGAGAGTGGAAAGGCCCAGAGAGATGAAGTGACTCACAGGTTACACAATGAATGGTAGATCCTGACATTAGAACCCAGCTCATCTGACCCCATTGCTTGGTGCTATCCTCATTACCACTTGACATGGAGTGACTCCTGTATACGTATTTCCAGTTATTGCCCAAACAAAAGTGCATGTAGCCAAGTCTCTGCACCTGGCTGAGGCCAGAAGGGCTCCCTGATGAACTGGACAGGTGCTGTGTGTGGCTCCAACAGCTACCTTTCCCTTTGAGGCCTCTGGATTCTTCTCTTCTCCACCCTTCCTGGCCAGGTAGGGGTTAAGCTCACTGGTAGCCCTGTGCTGCCCAGGGTGTATGGAACATCCTCTCTGTCCACAACAAACAAAGGCCGTATCACTTGGAGCTTACGAGTCAGACTCCAAAATTCGAGTCCCCCCTCTGCCTCTGTGATCATGCAGGTTGATAGGATAACCCATGAGCAGTACTTAGCAAGATGCTGGTGTGTGGTTGATGGGATAACACATGAGCAGCACTAGCAAGGCACCTGCTGTGTGGGTGGAGGTGCACAGCCATGAGGTTGGTTGCAGAGGTCCTGCTTTGACAGGACCTGGGGAGATGGGTGGAGAGTCAGTGGTCTTCTCCTCATCCCCAGAAGAGCAGAGGAAACTAAGTGCCATCACTTACCTTGGGACTACGGAGACTAGCAGACTGGAGGCCTGGTCATGGCTCAAACTCTAACACTATGAGTAGGCTTATACCTTGGACGACCATGCATTCATTTGCCCAGAACATTTTACACCTGTTGTCCCAGAGTAATTTTCAGTAGTTTCCAGCTCATTGTCTCCATTTCACTTTCAACAGTATTCCTGTTTGAGCAATGTGTTCACCATACCTATGGCAGGTTTCACAAGGTAGTAGCCACGTCTTGCACCATTTTGGCCCATCAATCTCATCCAGTCTCAGCCTCTATAAAGGGAGACCAGAGTGAGCCTCCCCTACTTTCTCTTTTGCTATCTTCACCTCCCAACTGGTGAAGTCAAGTTCAGCCTCCTTAGGGTAGCATTCAAGGCCCTTCATGGTCAAACACACACACAGAGACACACTCTACTTCTGCTCCATTCAACCATAATTCGCACAAGCTCTAGACTTCTAATCTGTCTGGCCTCAAGGCATACTCAGGCCTGGAATTTCCCACCTCTTTGGCCAATGCTTGTTCACATGACCAGTCCCTCCTCTGTGGAGTCTTCCCCTAGGTCCTCCAGGTCAAGGGAATGGATTTGTCTCTAAGTCTCCCACTGGCCCTCTTCTCCTCCCAATTTTTGTTCTCTAGCCTCTCAGCTGCTGGTCTATGCAGTTGGCCCTGTGTCACATGAATTGCCCCTCCAGCTATTCTCAGCCATCAGGGCCTGGGGAGCACCTTGCACTTAGTCAGGGAACAGGAACTGTCTTGCCAGGTTCTCAAGCTGCTTGATGAAACAGTCACTCCTGCTCACAGACTTTAACATAAGAGTAACTGAGCTAACAGAATCTTTTGGGTCCCTTTTACCAGCACTGAGAAGTTAAAAGAGAAATGTGAGCAAGGAACAGAAAGTGAGTACCTGCCAACATAAGCAGAGGTACAGAGCCCATCTGTTTGTATGCAGATCAATGGCTCTCACCCTGGCTGCCCACTGGATCCCTGGGGAGCTTTAAAAAATCCCCATGTCCAGGCCTCACCCCAAACCATTAAGTCAGAATCTCCAGACTACAAAATCAGAATCACCAGATGTGAGCATTTTATAAAAAACTCCCCAGATGACTCCACATGCAGCCCCATTTGAGAACCATCAACTGGATGACTGGTCCTCAAATTTAAATGTGCTTATAAATTTTCTGGCAATCTCATTAACATGTGTCCAGTAGGTTTGGGGCAGGTCTGCAACTCTGCATTTCTCACAAGCTGGGAGGTGATGTTGATTCTGCTGGTCCCAAGACTGCACTTTGAGTAGCAAGGGGCTAAATTACCTCTACAAGTTCATGAGATACGAGAGGTTCTACAATTTTAGAGAGGCAAGGCTGGCATCTGATTACATTTTTACCGGAGGAAAAGGAGAGCCTTTGGAGTCCTATATGGTTTGATTCCTTCCCCTTCTCCCCCATGACTCCTACTACACCACCCTCACTCAGTATCTCACAGCACACTGGCCTTCCTCCTTCCAGTTCTGAAACACACCAAACTCTTGCCCTCCTCATGGACTTTGCACTTACTGTTCCCTCTGTGTGATATGCCCTTTCCCCCTTCTTCGCATGGCTGGGACCTTCTGACATCCAGGTCTCAGACAAAACCAAAAAACCAAACCCATTGCTATCAAGTGGATTTCAACTCATAGCTACCCTACAGGACAGAGTAGAACTGCCCCACAGGGTTTCCAAGGAGCCCCTGCTAGATTGGAACGGCTGACCTTTTGGTTAGCAGCCATAGCTCTTAACCACTACACCACCAGGGTTTCCAGGTCTAAGACAGGCCTCCCCTAATTACCCAACCTGCACATTTGTTCTCTATCTCAGTTCTTGTTTGTTTCTTTGGAAGCTTAATGGTTCCAAACTGTCATTATCTCACGTGTCTCTTTATTTAGTTATCATTGCTCTTCCACGCTGCAATGAAGTAAGGTCCATGAGGACAGACACCACATCTGTCTGTCACCTACACCACTGTATCCCCAGCACCTAGCACAGAGCATGGCACATAGTAGACTCATTCTGTATTTGTGTACATAACCATCCAGGCCAGCGATACTCAAAGAGGGGTCTGTGGACCGGAGCCATTCCACAAAGTCTTTGTTACTGGTCCACAATGAGAAATTGAGAATAAATGCTGAGAAAATTATGTGGCAGTTTGACATCCAAGCATGTGATCAGAGAATTCGTCTCCTTGAGCACAGGTCAGTTGTGGTCAGAGTCACATGGAAATCACATGTGGTGTGAGCGTCATATTCACCACGTGCAGTAAGACCACAATCATCCTGCAGTAGGTGGGACAAACAAACCTGATCCTTCACCATGGAGACATTGAGAAGCCCTGCTCGAAGCAGTATCTTAAGGAAGAAAAAAATCCCCTTCTACATAAAATGAGAGGCAAGGATTTCTTTTTTTTTTTTTTTTCCTTGTCTTTTTAGCCGTATTTTTTGGACAGCATAAAGCACATTTAAAAAGAACACCCTGTGAGGTAGGAATCATTTTACGTTTTACATGTAAGTGTCCTTCGCACGTTCACAGGGCTAGACGGGCAGACCCGGGCCACAGAGGGTGGCGTTAGAACAGCAGCATAGCCCAGCATGCCAGGTGTGTTAGAACATGGCCCTGCGTGCAGCGCCCAGGCTGGGTAAGTCAGCAAGCAGGTCTCCAAGACAAGATGTCTGCTTGAAATAAAGCAAGCAGCTCATAAACGAGCTGGCTGTGGGCCTCAGGAACTGGGTGGTGAAGGCCCCAGTCTAATCAGGGGAAGGCATCGTCAGGCAGTGATTAATGCTGGCTCATAAAACCACTGGCTATAAAGAGCCCCTCTGTCTGCCTCCAGCTGGGCTGCAGGGGCAAGGCACATTTCTGGGACCTGACAACTCTCTCCCTCCCTCTCACCCTCCCAACTTTTTTTTTTTTTTTAATGGCCAAATGATCAGGACTGATATTTTGGGAAGAAGACTGAATCTTGCTATCTGTCATTCTTCCCAGCCAAAATGAGGGCCAGAGAAATTCTCAAGCTTTTAAAACCCAGTGGAGTCCCTGGGTGGTGCAAACAGTTAAACACCTGGCTGCTAACCAAAAGGATGGAGGTTTGAGTCCACCCAGTGGTACCTCAGAAGAAAGTCCTAGCAATCTACTTACAAAAAATCAACCATTGAGAACCGTATGGAGCGCAGTTTTACTCTGACCCACACAGAGTCGCCATGAGTCGGAATTGACAGCAACTGTTTTGTTTTGTTTTAAACTGGTAACAGCAAACTTAATTGCTAATATTTACTGAGTACATACTGTGTGCCAGGCACTATGCTAAAACCTCTACATGCACAGTCTCATTAATGTTCCAACACTGTTGGGGATGTACTATTACTACCCTCATTTTATAGATGGGGAAACTGAGGCTCTGAGAATTGATGCAACTAGCGAAACGTCCCACAGCTGATTTAAGTGACAGAGGCAGGTCTTGAACTCAGGCCTCCCTGACACCAAAGCTTGGGCTCTTCCCCGCAGGCCATGCCAGGAGAACAGGGCAGTGGGAAGGAGAGGCAGGAAAGAGCAGGTACCCTGGGTTAGCCTTCCTAGGGAAGGGTAGGGCTTGAGCTAGATTTGGGAAGGCAAGAAGGAAGACGAAGGGATCTAACATCCACTGAGCAATTTGTGTATAGTATCTCACTGACACCTCACCATTTCCCATGTGCTGAGTGCATTAGAGGCCCATTTTACAGTGGAGACTTGTATTTACGCAGGGGTGGCGCTTGCCCATGTGTTACCCCCATTCCCACACCCATGACAGACATTTCTGATCTGTTGGAGCACTGTCTCCCATTGAGCCCACATTGGCCTCAGAATCCTTCTCAACACAGCACTCCAGACTGCCACTGCTGACTGAGATTGATATGTGAGATGAAGCCTATTTCCTGACCTCGGCTGACAGCTGAAGAAGAATCAGGAAGAGCAGAATCCGGATTGAATCTTCTGATTCCAGAGCTCATGTGCATTCTACTGCGCAACCCAAGCAATAGAAACACCTTCCCCTTCCACTTTTCTCTCTGCACCTTTGAGTTCTCTCCTGATAATGCCAGATTCCGGTAACCCCTCCACTCAAGACATTCCAGCCAGACAGCAGAGCAGCAGAAACTCAGAGGTCCTCATGAAAAACTTAATACCTGTACCAATCTTTTCAACTTTTCT
The DNA here is from genome assembly GCF_000243295.1 of Trichechus manatus latirostris. Classification (NCBI taxonomy): domain Eukaryota; kingdom Metazoa; phylum Chordata; class Mammalia; order Sirenia; family Trichechidae; genus Trichechus; species Trichechus manatus. The sequence goes on from NW_004443937.1 coordinate 8,366,127, forward strand.
GAGAAAAGGCCCCTTGTTAAAGGTTTTGGGAATGTGACTTTATCAGCTTCCTGGTGAGATACTGGGGGTTGGTTCTCTTACAGGCTCAGAGCAGTACCAGGCAGCTGACTCGGACCCAGTCCTCTCTCCATCACATCGTCCCTCCCCGTCAATGCCAGCCAACAGTGATCACCTGGAGTTCTGTTGAGGGTGTGATGGTTGGTTGGCAATATCTGCAGGGGTGTGTGTATAGAGAATGGTGGCAGAGTCTCAGGCCAGCCAGGCAAGGCCGCCACCTATCACACACCTCGTGGCAGCTGGATGCCGTGGTCTTGACAATGCAAAGGCAAGAGCCGGCCACCCGACTGGAACTGTTAGCACAATAAGGACACTGGGTCCCTGGGAAGAAAGACTCCCTGACTCTAGGCCTCACCAGGGAGCAACTGGCTCTTCAGACCACAGGCACGCACATCCAGGGTAGAGCATGAAAGGACACTGTGGACACGGGATTAACAAGAGCTGGCTGGTCCAGATGGAGACAATAACTGGCAGAGAGGCACTGCACCAGGACTTCTCACAGTGTTTCTCTGTAAAGCTGAGCACCCCTTCTTCCCGGGACGGGGGCAAGCCCTAGAAGGCTAAGCCACAGCTACCTCCAGTAGTGGGGACTCCTGGCACCTAGTAAGGCTTATACTCAGGAGTGGATTATCCAATAAGCAAGGTAAGCATGGTGCTTACTGTGCTTACCAGATCATCTGTAGTGAACAATTTCACATTTTTTCACCACATCAAAGATTCTGCTTCTAGGTATGGCTGGCATCTCTCTTCCAACCCCACAGCACCTTCCTACAGAAGCAAAGATGTGGTGAAACCATGTGAAATTGTTCACTACAGATGACCTGGTAAGCAAGGTAAGTACTGTGCTTACCTTGCTTATTGGATAATCTGCCCCTGATAACATTGCACACTCACCCTAAATTAATGACAAATGGAAAACCCTCCAGAGAGTGGGGGACATTTTGCCTCTTTGCAAATCATCTGTGTTCTAGGGTGGCAGTATAGAAGGTGTTTAGCACATGTATTCTGGACCCAAGCTACCCAAAGCCCATCACTACCACATACTAGCTGTGTGACCTTGGGATGGTGATTTAACCTCTCTGTGCCTCATTTTCCTGAGGGGTAACATTAGTATCTTCCTCCTAGGGTGTTGTGAGAATTAAATAGGTTAACACACGTAAAGCACTTAGAAGCATGCCTGGAACATAGCACTATGTCAGTGTTAGTTATCACTATTATTCCTTAAACCATTCAACCTGGGGGAGTCAGCAGCCTTCATAAGGAGATGAGATTGCTTTCCCATGACTGGGGCTGCTTCAAGAATTAGAGTTAGTAGGATGTTGGCCAGGTGTGGATGTCTCCTCTGGTAGAGTGAGCCAAGTTCTTATTTCTACTTCTCCCAAATCCTTCCTTAGTTCCTAGGAGCAGGGCAGACCCTGGACAAGAAATCGAAAGGGGGTGGTGTGGGTATTTGCCACCCCACAGCTACCCTCTAACCCATTCCCCCCGGGGCCCTATGCCCTGGCCCAACCTGGTTACCACTTCTCACTGCCCTCCAATGGCCACACCCCTTCCTCTCACCCGCTGCCCCCAGAAAGCTCCCAACCCTGGGTTGGCCTGATTCAAACTCACCTGGGAGTACCTGCTGAAGTGTGCATTCCTGGTCCCCTCCAGGCCTCCTAAATTGGAATCTGAGGGAGGGCCAGGAATCTTTACTTTCACACTAAAGTTTGTGACTAGGTTCTTCAGCCTTACCTGTCTGGCAGATGTGTACTGGTTGTTGTTGTTGTATGCCGTCAAGTCGATTCCAGCTCACAGCGACTCTATAGGACAGAGTAGAACTGCTGCATAGGGTTTCCTAGGCTGTAAACTTTACAGAAGCAGATCGCCAGGTCTTTCCTCCCGCAGAGCCACTGGTGGGTTCAAACCACCGACCTTTGGGTTCATAGCTGAGCGCTTTAACCATCGCACCACCAGGGCTCCTATATGCTGGTAAAAAATACCAAAACCAAATCTGTTGCTGTCAAGTCGATTCTAACTCATAGTGACCCTATAGGACAGAGTAGAACTGCCCCATAGGGTTTCCAAGGCAGTAATCTTTATTGAAACAGACTGCCACATCTTTCTCCCAAGGAGCAACCAGTGGGTTCGAACCGCCCAACTTTCAGTTAGCCAAGTGCTTAACCACTGCACCACCAGGGCTCTTTATGTGCTGGTGGCTGCCTGCAATTTCACTCTCACCAAGAGAACAACTCCTTGTAGTCCTAGTCTTCCCAAGACTGTGTCAGAAACATGTCTTTTGGGGACAATTAGTCAGCCTTGAATCCCCTGGGCTGCTCATTTGTCCCTGTGTTGGATGGAGGAGTCGGCCTCTTTGGCCAATCAGAATCCACACCCCTCCTTAAGCCTCTTCCCTGGGCTGTAAAATTGGGTTAGTGATGTTGCCCTTCCTCCCTCACTTAGTGGTGGTGAAGATCAAGTGAGGTGGTCACAGACTTCTCATGACGGTTAAGACCCTAATGATCATGCAGTCTACCCTGAACGTTGCAGATGGACACTGAGGGCCAGAGCAGTTAGCTACTTTCTCAGCCTTGCACAGAGCTGAACCTAGAACCCAGGTTTCCTGACACCCAGGACTCTGTCCACCACCCCAAGCCATCACATGTGTCTTGAAAAGCACCTGGAATAGCATTAAGGACTTTGCAAGCATACCAGAGAAGAACAGGGTATACTCTGAGCCCACAATGCCAGAAGGTGTCTCAGACAGGTGCCCCCTACCCAGAAGCCTGGGTAGAACCACCAGTGAGGCATCCACAGCCATCACAACCAGTAAACCAGTTACTGTCGAGTCAACTCCAACTCATGGCAACTCCACGTGTGTCAGAGTAGAACTGTGTCCATACGGTTTTAAATGACTGAGTTTTCAGAAGCAGATCACCAGGGCTTTCTTCCAAGGCACCTCTGGGTGGACTCAAACCTACACCTTTGGGTTGGCAGCCAAGTGTGTCAACTGTTTGCACCACTCAGGGACTCTACAACCACCACAGGTGCCCCTCAATTTGAGTCCCATAAGACCCAGGTCACCTGCCTTTCCCTTTTCTAAAAATTCTCTTCTTCATAATCCATTATTGTGAAACCCAGCAAGTGACAGGCTCTGGACTAGTCTCTCCACCCTCTTCCTGATTCTTCACTCCTACTCCCTAAAATCAGACTACCAGCTGAGGCTGCTCATTATGAATCTTGGTGTGACTTTCTATGTTGATTTCCGTAATTCCAAAATGAGTCAGGAGATTAGCAGTTGAGTTCTAAGAGGGTAAATATGGCAGCAGCCACTTGGGTAAAGGGAGTCAAGCAATGTGGTGGAGGGGAGGGTGTGAGGAGGGGGTGGCCAAGGTCAGGCACAGAAATGGAAAACAATTGCTGATTTCACACTTTTTCATGCTGTGGCCTTGACCTTTCTATCTCCCTAATCTTCCCATCCCTGGAACACAAACCAAGTGTGCAATTCCTATTCATTTACAAAAAATGGACAGTTATCTGTGCACACGTTAATATTCTGATGGTTACCAGTCATATTGATGTGGAAATGATATTGACTCAAGACCTTGTCTGTCGATTCCTCTCTGAGACGGTGCCTTTGAATGGTCTTAAAGTAATAAACCATGAAATATCTTATGCCCATAATGATTTCATTATACTTCTTTAAGAAAAGCAATTTCAGATTAGATAGTTTTTTTTCTTTTTTTGTTTAGCAGCACTGTCATGAGGTAAATGAAGGAAAAATACTGTTTTGAAAGAAACAAAATCTGTTTTGCAAAGCCAGCAAATCTAAAAATGAACATCCACTTACATTAGATGACCATTCTCATCAAGGATGTGAATCTGTGACTTCAACTTGGGAGAGAGTAGAGGAGACCTGGTGGCGCAGTGGTTAAACCACTCAGCTGCTAACCGAAAGGTCAACAGTTCGAACCCACCAGCCGCTCTGCGGGAGAAAGTTGTGGCAGTCTGCTTCCATAAAGATTACAGCCTTGGAAACCCTGTAGGGCAGTTCTACTCTGTCCTATAGGGTCACTATGGGGTAGAATTGACACGACGGCAGTGGGTTTTCAATGGCTTTAAATGCTCATTTAGGCCTATCTCAGGTATTAGCACAATTCACATTTCTTCCTTGAGGATCATTGCGTTGCAAAAGCCTGAAGAAGCTGGAAATTGTTCACCAGCCCCTGCTCAGCTCTCTGCCGTAGTGCTTGAGGAGCACAGTTGGGTTATCTCACGAGTTTCTGGCTTGCGAGTGGTACGTTGACACAGTAGTTCAAGGGTGGTCCATGGACCACCTTCCTGGATCAGATTACCCAGGATTCATGTTTAAAATGCAGATTTCTCGACTCCATAACTCACTCATGGGATCAGAATCCCTGGGGATTTGTGTCTGGAAATCTAATTTTCAGTACTTTTCTACGTGGTTCTTATATCCTGTATCATTTGAGAAAGACTGTTTTGAAGTATGTAACTGGTGAATATGAAGTATGTAACTAGTGAATATAACTGCAATCACTGATTTAAAAAGATAGAAAAGCCCCAGAAAGAGAAGGGAAGATCAGTAACATGTATGCTTATTAACTGCCAAGTGCTGTAGATTTGTTACATAATTCCACGACAATCCTAGCTTATATATTATATACTGTGTACTATATGTGTATTGAGGGCAGTAGTGGTTCAGTGGTAGAATTCTCACCTTCCATGCAGGAGACCCAGGTTCAATTCCCAGCCAGTGCATATCATGCACAGTCACCACACATCTGTCAGCAGAGGCTTGCGTGTTGCTGTGATGTTGAACAGGTTTCAGCAAAGCTTCCAAACTAAGATAGACTAGGAAGAAAGGCCTGGCGATTGCTTCCAAAAATCACCCTAGGGATCACAATGGCGTGACCAGGGAATGGCGCAAGACCAGGCAGTGTTTCCTTACATTGTGCGTGGGGCACATGAGTCGAGATCTGACTAACAACAATAATATATTACAAACTAGGATTTTGATCGAGGACAGACCAATTCCAGAGCCCTCACTCTTGCTACTAATGTAGAAAGAACATAACCTGCCCTCAAGGAATAGATGGACCTGATAGAGGCTTAAACCTAACATCCTAGAAATGATTAAGGAATAAAAAACAATCCAATTGCCTCTGAGTCAACTGACTCATGGTGACCCCATGTGTGTCAGAGTAGAATTGTGCTCCATAGGGTTTTCAGTGGCTGATTTTTCAGTAATAGATCACCAGGCCTTTCTTCCAAGTGCCTCTGGGTGGACTCAAAGCTCCAACCTTTGGGTTAGCAGCCTAGCACATTAACCATTTGCACCACCCAGGCCTCCAGTTAAGGAATAGGGAGTGGCCAAATCATATGGTACTGCATGTAAGTACAGGAAAGATAAGAGAGGGCATTTCCCTCCAGAGAAAGTATCTCTGTGATGACAGGCAGAAATAAGCACACCATTTGCTGGGCCAGTGAGGAGACAGTCCCTCGTGAGGTCAGCTGGTTTGCACTGCTTCTGTCACTGTATTTTAAAAGACTTATGCAGCGGCCTTTGTCCAGCAAATGATCCTAGAGAAGAGGTTTCAAAGTAGCAACTCTCCTTTGGTGAAAGAGGCAAACTTGTTTAATAGTAATTATTGCCATTACTTGCTGGAATTGACTTGATGGCAACAGTTGGGTTTGGGTTTCTGGTGCAAGTCAGAGAACAAAGCAAAATGATCTTGACTTCAAATTTTTATGGAAAACTGAGCCCACACGTAAAGATAGATTCCTTTGGCAGTTGAAACCCACCCTGCAGCACCATAGAAGTGCCTGGCAATCTGCTTCTGTAAAGATTACAGCCAAGAAAACCCTGTGAAGCAGTTCTACTCTGATACACATGGGGGCGCCATGAGTTGGAATGAACTTAACGGCAGTTAAGTTTTCGTGGGTTTTTTTTTTCCTCCTCCCAATGCCATCCGAAAATGAAAGTTTGAAGAATAAGCAGTAGAACAATAACAATAAATTCTTAGTAACATATTAATAACATGATAAAATATTAAGAAGCAGAGATCTTTCTAGTCAGTGAACAGACAGACTGAACATTTGCACATGCAAACGAGGGTTTCTTTTTTGTGCATCTTACTGTTCTCTACCCCACACTGTGAACATGGTCTATCACAGTCAGAGAAATGGAGCCCGCTGATCAGGCTTCCTTCTAAATGGCACACTCCCATACACACTCACGCATACACAAATAGAAAATAATCAAACAAGTTTTTATAAATATGATTGGAAAAGGTCTGGAAGGTTAAACACAAAATTGTTAACAAGCTGTTACTGTGGGCCAATGCAGCATAATTTTAAAAATACTTTTTAAATTGAAGTACAACATCCACAAAGCCCATGAGTCTTACATGCACACCTTGATGAATTCCTACATGTGCACACTTTCTTGTAACTCCCACCAAGATCAAGATTCAGAACATTTCCAACACAGCACAGATAGAGCACAAGGTAAACGATGGGTATTTTTTCCTTTTCATTCTTTCTCTAGTCTGTGTTTTCTTAGTTGTGACAATGGCATGTATTGCTTTTGTAATTTGGGGGAAAAAGTTACTTTAAGTTAAATACAGACTGTGCATCTTAAAAGTGGCTGGTAATGTTAGGGAATGTTGCAGCAGATTCCATCATGCTTTCTGTTTTTTGCTTCAGCCCCACTCAATGGGTTGAGTCCAGAGAGCGATGGATCCAGGCCCACCTCACATTATCTTTTTCCTCCTCCTTCTCCTCTTCAGGGTCTCCAGTACATGGAGCTCATCCCGAAGGAAAAGCAGCCAGTGACCGGCACCGAGGGTGCCTATTACCGCCGGCGCCAGCTTATGCATCAGCTGCCCATCTACGACCAGGACCCCTCGCGCTGCCGCGGACTTTTGGAGAACGAGTTGAAAGTGATGGAGGAATTTGTCAAGCAATATAAGAGCGAGGCCCTTGGCGTAGGAGAGGTGGCCCTCCCGGGGCAGGGTGGCTTACCCAAGGAAGAAGGGAAGCAACAGGAAAAGCCAGAAGGTGCAGAGACCACTGCCCCGACCACCAACGGCAGCATTGGGGACCCATCCAAAGATGTGGAATACGTAAGTCTCTCCCAGGCCTCGGGGTCTGTTTGAAACTGCAGGGCTGCACGGTCCGAGCCCCATCACACAGCTTTGCTTCTGCATTCACTCATTCATGCATTTGTGCATTCAGGAGATATTTGCAGCCCACTTACTCTGTGCCAGGCACTGTCCCATGGAAAATAATACAAGGTCATTGGCCTCCAGTGGCTCACAGCCCAGTGAAGGTTGCAGACAACCAGTCACAGCTCAGAGAAGGGGCATCTAGCACTGCTTAGGGAGTCAGAGTGGGCTTCCAGGAGGAGGTGAGGCACAAGCTAGACTCTGAAGAATGGCTAGGAGACTCCCGGGTTTTGGACTTTAAGAGAAAGTCATGTGCCCCCTGAAAGAGATGAACATGTGTGAAAAGACCATAAGTTGGAGAGAGCATGGTGCATTCAGAGGATTGAAAGAAGCCCCGTGTGGCTGCAGGTGCTTGTGCTGGGGTTAGTTGGGGACACGAGGCTGGCGAGGTCAGCAGGGTCAAGCTTCCTGGAGAGTCATGTCACCCGTCCATTTTTCAGTCAGACATCAATTAGCTTGTGTTACGTGCCAAGCTCTGGGAAATCAAATGGGCAGAACATACTGTCCCCATAGTCAACAGCAGCATGAACTTAGAACTTCATCCTAAGGACCAAGGGCAGCTATGGCAGGCTTTTGATCCCAGGTCTCACCTGATTCCAGCTATGCTTTCAAGAGTTTCCTCAGTGAAAGATGTGCTGTTGGGGATTGAGCCACTTAGGGAGCCTGTTTTTTGTTTGTTTGTTTGTTTTCCTTTTTTTATTGTACTTTAGATGAAGGTTTACAGAACAAACTAGCTTCTCATTAAGCAGTTAGTACACATTGTTTTGTGACATTGGTTACCAACCCCAGGACATGTCAACACTCTCCCTTCTTGACCTTGGGTTCCCTGTGACCAGCTTTCCTGGTCCCTCCTACCTTCTAGTCCTTGCCCCTGGGCTGGTGTGCCCTTTTAGTCTTGTTTTGTTTTATGAGCCTGTCTAATCTTTGGCTGAAGGCTGAACCTCAGGAGTGACTTCGTTACTGAGCTAAAAGGGTGTCCGGGGGCCATACTCTCGAAGTTTCTCCAGTCTCTGTCAGACCAGTAAGTCTGGTCTTTTTTTGTGAGTTAGAATTTTGTTCTGCATTTTTCTCCAGCTCTGACCAGGACCCTCTATTGTGATCCCTGTCAGAGCAGTTGGTGGCAGTAGCCAGGCACCATCTAGTTGTGCTGTTCTGAGGAAACACAAGAGAAATCAACATTTGGGAGATGAAAACCTTGCAGATTGGTTTGTCTTAAACTGCACCAAAAAACAAAAACCAAACCATTGCCAATGAGTTGATTCTGACTCATGGGGACCCCATGTGTTACAGAGTAGAACTGCTCCATAGGGCTTTCAATGGCTCTAGTATTTATGGAGGCAGATTGCGAGGCCTTTCTTCTGCAGCACAGGTGGGTTTGAACTGCCAACCTTTAGGTTAGTAGGTGGCCTTAAACTGTATCACAGAAGACAAAAAGAATAGCTTGAGCCTATTCCCACATGGGGCTGGTTTCACTACATGTCATGGGCCCCAACCACCTTTCTATCTTTTTTTACCTGAGAACTCTAAGACAAAAGAGCCAAGTTCATTTTCTCTACCTCCAACTTGGCAATGATATTTAAAAGAGCCACTTCTCATGAAGAATACAGGTCGTCGAGACCTAAAAAACAAGACAAAAAAAATCAGGTACTGTTACCATGTTTTATAAACTGGTCTCTTCTCCTGACCCTGCCCTATACCCACTGTCAAGTAGCTGTTTGTCCTTAAAGCATAAATCCTGGGCAACTTCAAGTTGAAAGGAGGCCTCTTTAAGTCATGGTGACACTTCCGAAAGGTCCTGTTTTCATTGCCATTCCCAAGGACAGATACACTGATCTGAGAATGTACTTTATACTGAATAAGGAGCCCTGATGCCTCAGTGGTTAAGGACTCAACTGCTAACTGAAAGATTGGTGGTTCAAACCCAGTAGCCACTCCTGAAGAGAAACATGCAGCAGTCTACTTCTGTAGCGTTACAGCCTTGGAAATCCTATGGGCAGTTCTACTGTCTCCTGTAGGATCGCTATGCATCAGAATCGACTTGTCAGCATCGGGTTTATTTTTTGTTGTTGTTGTTGTTATTGGAGTTGTATTTTTAGTTTTTTGAGGAACCGCACATACTTTTCCACAAGGGCTGTGCCATTTTGCATTCCCACCAGCAACGGGATAAGGGTTCTAATTTCCCCACATCCTCACCAACATTTGTTGTTTTCTGTTTTTTCTGTTTGTTTGTTTATCTTAGCCGTTCTCGTGGGGGTGGAATGGTATCTTACTGTGGTTTTGATATGCATCTCTCTGATGGCTAGTGACACTGAGCATCTTTTCATGTGTTTGGTGCCCATTTGAATGTCCTCTTTATGCATTGATTATTTGTCTTTTTGTTGTTAAGTTGTCCAAGTTTTATATATACACGCACTCCTCACTTACTGACATGGTTAGGTTCCAAAGACCCAGTCATTATGTGAAAATTGGCATTAGTCAAGAGTCAGGCAGCACCCCGTCTTCGAGGCCGCTTTCCCTCACCCTCTCACACCCCAGTCACTCACCACCCATCAGGCACCCCCAGTGTGTCTTGGGATGAGTGTGGCACGGCGGGCCCCATTTACCCCCCTCCCCTCCCCGTTCCTTACCCACCACCGTACAGCCCGCAGGGGTTGGGGGCGGAGGAGTGGTCGGGAGTTGCCTGCCACCTCTGGCGTATCAGAGGCCCACCATCACCTGACCGCTTTCCAGGCCTTAGCTCAGACCTCTGTGCCTCACCTCTCCACCTTCCTGCTCCGCCAGCTGCAGGAGATGACCACCTCGGTGGGAGTGGCTTCCAGGCCCCAGGCAAGTGAGGCCCGGTTACCTCGGCCCAGTATAGGCTGTGGAGGTGGCAGAGACGCCTCTTTGGAAAAAGAGAATTCTGAACCCTCCGTCCAACTCCTGCAGCCCTCCTCCCGCCCCCTCCTCCAGGCCCAGCCATCTCCGCCTGCCTCCTGCAGGCCATCAACCTGCCCAGTGCTTGACCCCTCAGTAGGAACCAGGGTGGCCAGCAAGGCCTCCCTCCCTCTTATAAACCTTGCCTTGTTGTAAAGAAGGCTGTTGGAATTTTGATCGGGATTGCATTGTATCTATAGATCACTTTGAGTAATATTGACAGTTTAACAGTATTAAGTCTTCTAATCCATGAACGCAGAACACCTTTCCATTTATTTAAGTCTTCTTTAATCTCTTTTAGTAGTGTTTTATAGTTTTCATTGTACAAGTCCTTCACATCCCTTGTTAGATTTATTCCTAGGTATTGTATTCTCTTAGATGCTACTGTGAATGCAATTGTTTCCCTAATTTCCCTTTCAGAGATCTCATTGCTGGTGTGTAGAAACCCAACTGATTTTTGTTTGTTGACCTTGTACCCTACAACTTTGCTAAATTCCTCTGTTAGCTCTAGAAGTTTTCTTGTGGACTCTTTGGGATTTTCTATACGTAGGATCATTATCATCTGCGAATGGAGATTATTTTACTTCTTCTTTTCTAGTCTGGATACCTTTTATTTCTTTTTCTCATCTTACTGCTCTGGCTAGGGCTTCTAGTACAATATTGAATAGAAGTGGTGAGAGTGGACATCCTTGTCTTGTTCCGAATTTCTAGGGGAAAGCTCTGTCTTTCTCCATTAACTGTAATGTTAACTGTTGGCTTTTCATATATGCCCTGAATCACATTGAGAAATTTCTCTTCTATTCAATCTTCTTTAGGGTTTCTGTCAAGAAAGGGTGTTGGATTTTATCAAATGCTTTTTCTGCATCAATGGAGATGATCACGTGGTTCGTTTCCTCTCTTCTATTGATGGGGTGTTGGCTGTAATCTTTTGTAAGCAGTTCACCAGTCTTGCTTCCACAGAGTTGCTAGCTGAGTTCAAATCGCCAACTTTTAGGTTAGCAGCCAATTGCAAACCACTTGTGCTACCATTATTGTCATATTAACAGCTACACTTTAGTGAGCACTGTTCTGAACCAAAAACTATTGTCTCTGATTTAAAGCTTACAATAACCCAGTGAGCTTGTGCCTCTCCAGATTGCTGGGTCTCAGAACTCGGATTCCACCGGACATCTTTCAGACTCTGAAGTCCCTGTTCTTTCTCATTTCCCAGAGCATGTTCTTCAGAAAGCCTAGTAGATATTCTGCCATAAAAGTGTTATGTGGCCTTGTGACTTTGAGAGACATTAAACTAGTTCTCATTGAGTCCATTCTGACTCCTGATGACCCCATGTGTTTCAGAGAACTGTGTTCCATAGGGTTTTCAATGGCAGATTTTTCAGCAGTAGATGACCAGGTCTTTCTTCCAAGGCACCTTTGGGTAGACTCGAACCTCCAGCCTTTCAGTCAGCAGCTGAGCACATTAACCATTTGTAGAGCCCATGGACTCCTTGTAAGACAATAGGATAAACAGAAATAAATGGGTTTCTTAATAACAAGACTTCTTAGAGCCTTTAATAGGCTAATACGGTGGTTCCCAAACTAAAATCACTTGGAAGGGGCTGGTTAAACACAGATGGCTGAGCCACATCCCAGAGTTTCCTACCTAGTAGGTCTGGGGTGGGGCCTGAGAATTTGCATTTTTAACAAGTTCCCAGGTGATGCTGAAGCTGGTCTGGGGCCGACACTTGAGAACAATTGCTATAGAATGCTAAAAATGACCTGATAGACAATGTCAGCAAAAATGTTATCATCAATTTGGTATGTAGTGAGTGTCCAAGAGATGACAACATGGTAGTTTTCTAGACTTATTTGGGTCCTGGCTTTTTTTTTTTTTTTTTTTTGGCATATTATCTCAAAGGAGCCCAACTTGGAGGATGTTGCACAGCACCCTCCAAAAAGCCAAAGCCAAGCCATTGCCTGTGAGTCGACTCTGATTCATGGTGACTCCATGTGTGTCAGAGCAGAACTGTGCTCCATGGGGTTTTTAATGGCTGATTTTTCAGAAGTAGATCGCCAGGGCTTTCTTCTGAGGCACTTCTGGGTGGGTTCCAACTTCCAAACTTTTAGTTGAGCGCTTAACCATTTGCACCACCCACGGACTCCACTGCCCTTTAAATTGCCCGTGAGTGGTTCTGGAAACACTGACACAGAATCTAACATCCTACTTTAGACCCCACCTCAACCACCCCGTCCTTGACCCACCCTAAATCTTAACACTGTGAGGCACATGCGCTCCCAGCTTTTCTCTCCGAGTAGTCTTCTCTGTACTGCGCTCAACCTACTCTGTCAGGCTGTTCTCGCTGCTAGGTTGGCCCCTTGCAATCACGTCCTTCCCCTGAGGGCTTGGGGGAAACTTAGAGCCCAGCGACTGCAGGGCCAGACTGCCAAGTCCTCCGACCCCAACCCCTCCACCAAACTGTCCCCAGAGGAAGGGTTTACTCAGGTCAGAGGAGCAGTTATTGCCGACAGCCTTTTCCAAGTCTGCGGTCCATGTGGAATTCCCACTAGAGGCTGGGAGCTGAGTGAAGCCAGATAACCGTCGGGCCAGCAAGGCTGCGGGAGCAATGTGGCCCAAGCCCACCCCATCAGAAGGGCCAGGTCTGCCCAGCACTGAGTAGAGTTAGCACATCCACACCCCCACCCCAGCTTTCAGACCAGGCCTTCAGACAGGCCCAGCTGACAGGACAGGCGGCCTTAATTAGCTGTGGCACATCTGTCTACTTGACAAGTGAACCCTGGAGTTGAGGCCTCCCCTGCCTGCCTCAGACCAGGCCTCTGTGAGTGTGATTATTACCCTGAGGTGTTACAGGAGGCGGGACACCATGGGAAATGCCTTCAGCCACCAAGCCTGCAGAGCAATCCCTCTTCATGAGGAAATACCACTGCAGAAAAATCTCAGGTAATAACTCACCTGCCGTCACTGTGAAGCAAGCCCTTTAAATCAGTGAGGACAGTTAGAAACAGAAGCCACTTAGCCTCCCTCTCTCGTTCCCTCACTTGCCCTGCTGTGTGTGTGTGGTGGGGGTGGGAATTGAGAGAGGGTGATGTTTGGAAGAGAATGCGGGGGGTTGGGGCAGGGGCCAGGTGAAGAACTTAATAGTTAACCTCCTCAATCTCTTTGAACAACCAGTGAGGGAGGTTGGGATTGTTATACCCATTTTACAGATGAGGAACCTGAGACACAGAGAAGTTAACCAGTTTTCTGGTGAGTAGTGGGGCTGGGATTCAACCCCAGTGTGTCTGCTTCACCAGTGGTGTGGCTTCTGAGCAGTCCTGGGGCTGGGGGCTGGGAAGGGGGGCCACCATTCAAGGACATGTCACGTGTATGTTTACGTGTGGGGGACAAGTGGCTCAGTAACTCAGTCCCAGCTCAGTGAAGCATTTGGGGACATCTTATCTGCATGCCAAGAACAACCAGTGGAAGGACTTCCCTACCCTATCCACCATGGGTTCTTGTTGGTCTTGGGAGCTTTGCAAAGTTCCATGGCCTGAAGCCTGCCAACACCAGCCACCTGGACAGTGTCACAGCAGTGTTGCCAAAGCCCTTTCTCTACCTTCGAAGCCCTCCACTCCTACCTCTCCCACCTGGATGGAATTTATGGACGCCCAAGCCCTGCGGGCAATGACCCTGATGCTTTGATTGTTAACAGCTCCACCAAACCATTCCCCTGTGTTTAGACGGCTTACTGGAGATTTTCTCGGAAATTAAATATACAGATTTCCTGGGCACGGTCATTTTGCCCAGGAATTTCCGCCCTTCCCCACACCCTATACTTGTAACTGAAGAAAGGGGATGGAAAGCCAGAACATAGCACTGACTGTAATCTCCGCTCTTTACGAGTAATTATTCCTGCTAGGAGCTTCTGCCGCCTTGCCCCTTCCCCCTGCCACCCCCTTTTTCATGCCAAGTAATTACACCAAAGAGAGTAACTAGAAGGAAAAGCAAAAATTGAGAGACATTGAGACATTCCTTGCAATCATAACGTATTGCTAATTTGGTCCCAAATTACCCATCAGGACGCCAGGAACACAGTCTGGCCCCTCTGCCCCCATCTCCCCAGAAGAATGCACAGAGGGATAGGAGGGCCATCCCCACCCTTTCCAAAGGCCTGCCTCTCTAATGGAAACTTACGGCAGCTGGCAGCTCGGCAACTCCAAACTCCAGCCCCAGAGAGGTACATATTTGTGGGCGCGGGATTTCCAAGTCTTTGTCCAAGCAGATGTTTGGCTTGTGGGTCGGGCAGCCTGGCTTTGCTGCCAGCTCTTCTCTGGTAATTTGAAACCACCGCCCACCCTGTGAGCCCGTCTAAGCTGGAGGACTGGAGAGTGAGGGCCCAGAAACAGACCGCTGCCAGCCTCTGTCCCGGGGGTACTGGGGGCACAGCCTGCAGAATCCTTGCTCCTCACTCCTGCCCCACTCTCCAGACATCTGTGGGCAGACACCGCAGTTACCAGGCTTCTCAACATCTGGCTCCCCTTCTTTACGGTGAAGATATTTTAATGACATTAAAGAAGTTGTTTTTTTCTTTTTCCCCCCAAAGAAAATTACCTTTATCCCACTTTTTATACTATGAATATTTTTCCATGTTGCCACATAGTCTTTTCAGGCATCTTTTTTTTTTTTTTGCCTGGAGTGGCTGTGTAATATTCCATTGACTGGAACTGGAATTAGCAATGTTTTTTGTTTTTGTTTTTGTTTTTTTTTGTGCAGGGCAGACTGTGAATATTTTAGTCTTTGTGGGCCACATAGTCTCCGTCACAAGCCTGCCACTGTAGCTAGCAGGCAGCCAGAGATAATATGTAAACAAGTGAGCATGGCTGTGTCCTTATAAAACTATATTTACAAAAACAGGTTATGGGCTGGATTTGGTCCACAAGATGTAGTTTGTCCACCCCCAGACTAGAAGAACCATTTAAAAAGTAGTTATAGCTTTTTATTAATTACTTTGGTTTTATCCAATTTTATCTTGCTATTATAGGTTAAGAGTCCCTGAGTGATGCAAATGGTTCACGTGCTTGGCTTCTAACGGAAAGGTTGGAGGTTCGAGTTCACCCAGATGCACCTGGGAAGAAAGACCTGGCAATCTATGTCTGAAAAATCAGCCATTGAAAACCCTACAGAGCACAGTTCTACTCTGACACACTTGGCGCCACAATGGGTCAGAGTCTACTCAATGGCATCTCGTTTGGTTTTGGGTTTTATTATAGGTTAAGCAATGTTAGGAGTTCTTGGGTGGCACAAACAGTTGAGCACTCACCTACTAATCGAAAAGTTGGCAGTTGGAGCCTACCCAGAAACACTGCAGAAATAGGTCCTGGCAATCGCTTCCAAAGGGTCACCGCCTTGAAAACCCTGTGGATTGCAGTTCTACTCTGCACGCGTGGGGTTGCCATGAGTTGGAGTTGACTCAGTGGCAACTGGTTGGGTTTTTGGTTTAAGCGATGGTGATGTCATCACCTGCCATTCATTTACTACCTAGGCTTTCCATATGTTATTTTGCTTAATAAGAATTATCCTGTTGCTGTTGTTGTTAGTTGCTCTTGAATTGATCCCAACTCATGATGATCCCATGTGTGTCAGAGCAGAACTGTGCTAAAAAGGGTTTTCAAGGCTGTGGCCTGTGACCTTTCGGAAGCAGATCACTAGGGCTTTCTTCTGAGGTGCCTCTGGATGAGTTCAAACCGCTAACCTTTCAGTTAGTAGCAAAGCTTTGCTACTAACTTACAAGGAAATGAAGAGAAGTTCTTAGCAAAGTTAAACAGTGTTTTCCAGACTTTAGGCCACAATTCATTGGAGTAAAATCAATTTAGAGGGTTACAAGAGAATTAAAAGGGGGTGGGAGGCCGTAAATACTTGTCTGTAAAACCTTGTTTCAGTTGTGCGTGTGTGTATACTTGATGAGTACATAAAATGTATTTCATACTGTAGGTCATAGACAAAAGAAAAAATCAAAAAACATAGAGTTGAGGAAATTGTCTTGTCATCCAGCTGGTGAGTGGTTCACCCCAAGCCCACCAGAGTCCAGATAATGGAAGCTGTCATTTCCAAAGCACCCTTGTGGATCCAGACACTGGGTGCCATTGAAATAGAGATGCTAATAGAGATGACCACATCTGAGGCTTGCTTTCTACTTAGCCTGGGGACCACATGCCTCTTTCTCAGGGAGCCAGCCCCACACACATTCGTCAAGGCTGGATTTGAGAACATATTGAAGTTCTCTCTTACGAGTGTAGCATTTATGAAGCCTTCCTGACTTCATCCCCCCGACACCTTGCCAAATAACGAGTGAGGGAGATTTACTTAGAAATGCCTAGCATTTCACCTCACTTAGCAGAGAGCCCCAAGAAGAGGCGGAAGATGAGGCCGTTGGATAACAGTAGTAGCCAATTTTACCACGTGTAAGGAGTCCCTGGGTGGTGCAGACAGTTAAACGCTCAGCTACTAGGGGAAAAGTTGGCAGTTTGAACCCCACCCAGAGGTTCCTCTGAATGTGAGGTCCCCGTGAGTTGAAATGACTCAACAGCAACTAACAATAACAACAAAGCATTTTCTACGAGCCAGAGGCTATCACTTGTTTTCAGTGAGGAAACTGAGGCTCAGACAAGTGAGTGACTTGTCCCAGGTCTCCTTTGTCCATGGTACTAACTTCATTCCAAAGCCCATGACCCTAACCATTCCACACCCAGCCTGCCCAGCCTGTACTGT
Source organism: Trichechus manatus latirostris (assembly GCF_000243295.1). Lineage (NCBI taxonomy): Eukaryota > Metazoa > Chordata > Mammalia > Sirenia > Trichechidae > Trichechus > Trichechus manatus. Next base: position 8,383,071 of record NW_004443937.1, read on the forward strand.
AAGGAGCCTCAGGAAGACTGGAGTGTGAGGAAACAGAACACAAGAGTGCGAAGGATGCCAGAAATGATGCTAGGCCAGAAAAAAAAAAAAAAACTCTGTGATCCACAAGGTTGCAAAGCAAAGATGGTGAATGATCACCATAAGAGGAAATAGGGAGCAGCTCTTTATAAATAAATTGTTGAGCATTTATATTGGAAAGAAGCCAGTGCCTGAATTCAAGGTTCTTGTGTTAATATTTACTGTATCGTAATAGTGAGATTTTCACAAGGCACTCTGGGTTTAGGCTGGGTAGGCCTTTGGATAAGAGCCTTCCAGAAGAAAACAGCATGATAATGACAGAACTTCTGGCAACCCCCATGGAGAGATTATTGCTGGTTTAGAGGGTTCTCCATATCTGCTGCTCCCTCTCTGCAGGCCAACACAGCTTGGTCCTTAGAGGCAGTTCTTTGGCCGTGTAACTCTTGGCCACTGTCCTTAATCTGCTGTTGCCTAAAGCACTTTGTGTCTGGATAACTTCCATTTCAGAAGTCTTAGTAATTCCTCATGTCCAGGTTTGATGTTCCCATTATCTAATGGTGCATATCAAACCACTCTGAAACTTAGTGGCTTGAAACAACAACATTGACTTTGTTGTCACAAATCAGCAATTTGGGCAGGACTCAGTGGGACAGCTTGTCTCTGTTCCACTTGGCATCATCTGGGGCATCTTGAAGGCTGGAGCTGAAATCTTCTGAAGCGCCTTCACTCACATGTCTGGTCCTTAGTGCTCAGAAGACACAAACAGCTCTGTCTGGACCAGCAGGGGCTCCTTGAGCATCTCCCTCTCTCTCTGTGTGGTTTGTCCACATGGTTACACTGGTATGGACACTTCAAGATACTTTGTTGTTGTTAGTTGCCATCAAGTTGGTCTCAACTCATGGCGACCCGGTGCTCAATGGAATGAAACGTTGCTGGGTCCTGCACCATCCCCATGATCGGTTGTGGATCAGACTGTTGTGATCCATAGGGTTTTCACTGGTTGAATTTCAGAAGTAGATCACCAGGCTTTTCTTCCTGGTCCATCTTAGTCTGGAAGCTCCGCGGAAACCTGTTCAGCATCAGAGCAACATGCGAACCTCCACTGACAGACAGGTGGTGACTGTGCATGAGGTGCATTGGCCAGGAATCAAACCCAGGTTTCCCACATGGAAGGCAAGAATTCTAACACTAAACCACCAGTTAAAACCTTCTTTTTTGTCAGCTCAGGGCTCCCAACGTGTGTGCACTGAGAGAGAGCCTGATGGAAGTTGTATTTCCTTTTCTGACCTACCATGGGAAGTCATACAGCATCATTTCCACCACATTATGTTCTACAGAAGCAAGTCACTAAGGCTGGACCATATTCCAGGAAGGGAATTAGACTCGTTCTTTGTGGGATAAGTGTCAGAATTTGCCAGCATGATTTAAATACACCATGACTGAGGGAATCCCGACCCTGCAGGGTCTTAGCTTTTGAGGCAGCTGCATCTAAAATGTTCCTCAGTTTTCTCAAAGCAGTTGTTTACAGTTGCAAAGGCCCAAAGTACATAATGTTAAAACTCTTTTAGTTTTGTTGTTGGTTGCCACTGAGTCCGCTCTGACTTATGGTGACCCCATGTACAACAGAATGAGTGAAACATTTCCCAGTCCTGCGCCATCTTCACAATCATTGGTATGCTTGAGTCCATTGTTGCAGCTACTGTGTATTTTGAGTGCCTTCCAACCTAGGGGACTCATCTTCCAGCATTGTATCAGACAGTAGTCTGTTATGATACATAGGGTTTTTGTTGGCTGATTTTCAGAAGTATATTGGCAGGCCTTTCTTCTTAGTCTGTCTTAGACTGGAAACGCCACTGAATCCGGTCCAACATGGGTGACCCTGCTAGTATGTGAAATACCAGTGGCATAGCTTCCAGCATCCTGGCAACATGCAAGCCACTACAGTGTGAGAAACTGACAGACAGGTAGTGGGCTATTTCGTTTAGACCCGTTTAATTAAGAATTTCTCACCAGTTGAACAGGACAGGGCAAAACTTCACTGGTACAGGGGAAAATGTCGCATTTGTTCTACCTGTAACAGAAAGGTTTGTTCTGCACCTCCTCTCCCAAGGTGGAGAACAGTCTGTGAACGAGGTTACACGGCAAATGTTCAAGGCATTCTCATGAACAAGCTCTGATTTTAAAGAGTTGAAAGTATAAACAAGAACCAGCTGATCTGCTAATGCTAAATTATTCTTCTCTACGCCTTTTAATATAATCTTACATGTTATGGGATTTTACTTGACAGCAAAACCCAAAAGAGAACCAAATCCTTTGCCATCGAGTTGATCTGACTCATAGCAAACCCATGTGTTACAGAGTAGAATGGCTCCATATGGTCTTTCTTAACTATAATCTTTATGCAAGCAGATCACCCAGGCCTTTCCTCTTTGGTGCCGCTTGGTGGGTTTGAACTGGCAACCTTTAGTAGTTGAGTGCAAACCGTTTGGGTCACCTAGGAACCTTTACTTGACCACATAACCTCCTTAGTAGAGAAAGTAACCTGAGTGATCACCTTTGCACTTTCTTAAAAATAGCCTAGAATTTAAACATTTCAGAATTCAAATTGGCTTTTGTTAATTGATGGTATCTTTTGAACCAAATTGACAACGTTGTTTTTCCTGAGCTTTAGTAAGAAGGTCAATTTTTAACACTCTAGAGCAGTGGTTCTCAAAGTGTGATCCGCTGACCACATCGGCATCCCCTGGGAACTTGCAAACTCTTGTGTCCCCCTCCAGACCTACTAAGTCAGAAACCGGGGACGGGACAGGGCCCAGCAATCTGTTTTAAGAAGCACTCCAGGGGGTACTGAGGCACACTGAAATCTGAGAGCTCTGTCTTACAGGGGGTGGTTTTAGGGAGGAGAGGAGCAGACTTGCCAAGACAGGCAGTAAGTATAGCTGGGTCTGGGATAGTGACGGATGAATGAACAAGTTTGCAGAAGTTTGTTCTCTAGCCTGGCACAGATGAAGAGAACTGAGATGGAAAAGCACCAAACTGCTCAGTGAGAGGAATAACCTCCCTACTAGTCTATGTTTTCTTGGTGTCATGGAAAGGAAACCCAGGCCTCCGAACCAAAGTCAAACCCTGGCTTCCACATGTCCCTGTTATCTAGGGAAAGTGATCTAACCTATCTGAGCTTCAGGTTTCTCATCTCTAAGGAGAACTGAGGTGAGGCTAATGGGTTTAATTAATCATTATTGAACGCTTATAAAGTCCGTTAAATTCATTATCTCTTTTAACCCAGTAATCCTCATAAGGCTGTTGTTAGTAAACCCATTTGGCAGGTAAGAAACCAAGGCACAGAGAGGTTAGGTAACTTGTCCAAGGTCACACAGCTATGAACTCAGGCAGTCTGACTTGATAGCTTGTCTCTTAACCATTCACAACAATTTAGAAGTTGTAAACTAATTATTGTAGTAAGAGGTTAAGTTTGTGCAGAGGAAAGTAAGGCCAGCATCATGGGCCCCAAGCTGGGCCTGGGCATTCTGGTTGCCAGCCTGTTCATGGTAGCTGAGAGGCCACCACCATACAGTTCTATTCAGTCATCACCCAGGACACCCTTGGATCTCTCATCCTTTGAGACAACAAGGAAAGGGACACAGAAAATAGCTTAGAGGCAAGAAGAGAAAATTAGTCCCTGACACATGTTGGCAGGGCTCATCACACAAGCCTTTGTTTCATAAAATAGTGGTGAGACTGTGTGTGAAGCCAAGACCAGGGACACTGGGGAGAATAGCGACAGGAGAGACGCCTCAGAGTGCTTTCAGGCAGGTGAGAAGATTGAGACCAAGCTCTGTGAGCAGGAATCTCTCTTTCCTTCCTCCACATTGTCCCTGGAGCTGTCTCCCTACAGTAAAAACCAGGACACAGCACTCCTCAACTCAAGAATCAGTAATGGCTCCCCATTGCCACCAAGGCCAAGTCCCAACCCTTAACTGGGTTCAAAGCCATCCATGATCACCCCAAACTGCTTTTCTGGCCTCATATCCATCTACTTCCTTTTTACGTGTCGTGGGGTGCCTGCCGCTGCTCCCCAGACAAATCCAGGTGCGTTTATATCCCTCTCCCTTTCCCTGCTTCCATGGGAAGCAGCATCTGGACACCCACTGACTTCACGGCGCTCTCCGACTCAGTGTTGTTTGGTTAACTGAGAGGAAGTTCCTTCTATGTGGGAGGAAAAGGATTGGAAATTTCATTCCATGCACTTAGAAGCCAGACAGACAGAAAACTCACTTTGTACTCAAACAGCCCTTGCCAAATAGGTTACAATTCCCAGTTGTGCTGAAGAGATGGTAAAAATAAATGGATGCTGACTCATCCCTTATTTTTGGGTTAGACCCTCTGATGAGTTCCAAGTGAGTGGGAACTCAGTCATGTGAAGAGGAACAAGGCTTTCATTTTGGTGAAGACTCACACCATCCACGCTCATGGGCATAACTACAACCACAAATCCAACACGTTCTAAGCAACATTCTTAGGCAGTCAGGATCCAGGTCAAAATATACCCAGTTAACCAAACACATTCCTTATGTAGGCATTTATTCAACAACTGCTACCCTTAGAGACTACTCTCAGTATATGGACTTTCTTTGTAATTTGGATTTCTATCCCCAGTTTTCACCATTTTGACTCCTATTTCCTCTTTATATACAAGAGTAAATTAAGAAGCCCACCGCCACCACCTGCTGTCAAGTCAGCTCCAACTCATGGCAACCCCATGTGTGTCAGAGTAGAACTGTGCTCCATAGGATTTTTACTGACTGATTTTTTTATAAGTAGATCACCAGATCTTTCTTCTGAGTGGACTTGAACCTCCACATCTCGGTTAGCAGCCAAGCACGTTAACATTTTACACCACCCAGGGACTCCTAAATTAAGAATACTAAGTGTTTAAGCTCTAATGCATGTTTAGCATCTTTACATGGCAAAACAATAAGTATTTCTATTTTGGCTGACTTACAGTTGGTGCTTAGTAAGTTAGCGTTATCATCTAAAGCCAGCAAACTTCTTCTGTAAAGGGCAGTTGGTAAGTATTTTAGGCTTTGTGGGCCAAGAGCCAAAATTGATTATATCATGTAGGTACTTTATGTAACAAGAGAGACAACAAATTTCCACAAATGTTTATTGCTAAAGTTCAAAATATAATAACAATAATACAGTAAAATCTGCAAAAGCCAGAACCTGTGTAAGGCAGAAACCTGTCAGAGAAGGAAAACGCAAATATTTTTCATTGAAACGAGCAATAGAAAAGTGGTAAGACTACACCCTGTCAAAGGCGGAAAACTTGCGAGACCTGGAAAAACAAGGCAATCCCTTTGAGTTCCAGCTCTCACAGGTTTCACTATAATAATAATAATAATAATAAAAGCATAGTTTTTGTAATGCAGGTCTATTAATGAAAAAATGGAATTCTTTTTGGAGGGGACCATTTCACTTCACTTAATTGGAGGTCAAATGCAAAATCCATTTTTAGCTCACAGGCCATACAAGGACAGGCAGAGGTCAGATTTGGCCCATGGGCTATATTTTGTGACCCCTGGTGTAAAGACCATGTGGTGTAGTAGAAAGAACCTTGGATTTGGAGGCAGGTTTGGCCCATGTTCATAGCCTAGCTTTGCCTCCTATCAGCTGTGTGTTACTGAGAAAATCACTGAATCTCTGTGAACCTCGTTTTTACCACCTCTAGAAAGGGAAATAATGATTTCCCAAGAGGAAAATAACTCTAAAAGGAGAAATAACTCTCTAGGTTCTGTTGGTATTCTTGTTAGTTGCTGTTTAATTGGCTCCAGCTCATGGCAACCCCATGTACAACAGAATGAAACATTGCCCAGTCCTGCACCATCTTCATAATTGTTGTTATATTTGAGTCTATTGTTGAGGCTATTGTGTGAGTCCGTCTCATTGAGGTTTTCCTCTTTTTTGTTTATTCTCTACTTTAGCAAATATGATGTGCTTTTCTAGGGATGATATGTCCAAAGTAAGTGAGCTGAAGTCTAATCATACCCACTTCTAAGAAGCATTCTGGTTTTATTTCTTCCATGACTAATTTGTTTCTTCTTCTGGCAGTCCACAGTATATTCAGTATGCTTTGCCAACACCACAGTTTGAACACATCAATTCTTCTTCTGTCTTGCTTTTCCATTGTCTAGCTTTCAAGGTATTAATAATGAGTGAAAAGTTCTAAGCACAGTGCTGGACATAGAGATGGCCCTAAAAACATGATAGCCATCATCATCATCACCATCATCATCATCATCATCATCACCATCATCATCATCATTATCATTGGGGGTTTGAGGAGCAGGGGATAGCTCCAAACTGGCTCAAAAGATTTTTGGATCAAGAATGTCAAGATCCTAGTCTTTAGAGGATGCAAATAGGCAATTAATAAATGTGGGGTGGATAAATAGTTGAAGGAATGAACATTTCCCAACTCTCTGCTCTTGGGAAAAGGGCTAAGTAAAGTCTTGAAATCTCACCTTCCCCATGAAGTCTTTATTAGAACTGAAGCTCAGGGACAACCCAAGTTGAGTTGAGGACTTTAGGCTCTTCCTGAGACACAACTCAGTTCCCACAGAAAGCCATGGAGTCAAGGACTGAAGTTTGAGTCCCAGCCCTGTTTCTTGGTTGTGCCCCTTGGACAAGCTACTTCATCTTGCTGACCCTCACTTTCCTCATCTGTAAAATGTGTTCATCCCCTCTATACCTGCATTACCTACCCAGACGATTGCTGTTAGGATCAAGTAGTAATAAGGCTGATTCCTAACCCCTCAGGCCTTGGTGAGGCCTTGCCTGAGCATCTGCTATAGTAGCCCCTGCCGCTCACCCCACTAAGTCATTCACTCTCCATCCCTCACCCTTTCATTTTGTTCATAGTACTTATCACACTGTGTAATTACCTTGTCTGTTTACATGTTGCTTTTCTGTCCCCCATCTCCCTGAAGGCTCCGACCTTATCTGCAAGGGCCACTGCTGTATCCCTAGCACCTAGCACAGAGCCTGGCCCATAAACTAAAGGCAAGAGTGCCTGAGTATTTCCAAAGAATGTCCCTAGAGCCAGCTCACTGCCACCCCTACAGTCTACTACAGTCTAAACCCGTCTCTGAGGTGTAGACAGGCACATCATCCATTAGTGTCCTCCCCATTCATCCCTAGGTAGGAAGCATGGGATTAGAGTGCAGGGGACTCCACATATTCACTGTGCATATGCCATGTGCTGGGCCCCAGGGGTATTTATTAAGGCAAGCATAACTGTATGTGGCTCCTGTCCTCAGGGTGTTTCCATCTTGTGCGGGTTTGATTGCCCCTAGCGGGAGGTCAGAGAAGGTTTTCCTGAACAAAAGAACTTTAAGTCTGAGATCTGAATAATGAAAGGGAGTTAACCAGGCAAACAGGAGTGGGAAGAACGTTCCAGACATCCTGAATAGCATATGCAAAGGCCTGGTGGCAGGATGAAGCATTCCTTCATTCAGCAACTATTGATGGGGGAATTTTGTGTGTGCTGGGCACTTCACAGGGTCAAAGCAGTGGGCAAGCAGCTTCTCCCTGCCCTTGGCAGTGGACCATCCAGTGGAAGAGATAGACACAAGCCCAATGATTACAAAGATATCCTAAAAATAATGTTCACTGAGTTCAGATGATGTTCCAATCACTGGTTCTCAAAGTGAGGTCAGGGAACCCTGGGGGGTCCCCAAGATCCTTTGGGGGTTATCTGTGAGGTCAAAATCACATTTGGGGTCCAAATAATTTATGTAGATACTTCACCTTCAAGGAGGTGGAGCATAACTGCCACTCCTTACGTGTGGGCTGCACACAGTGACGTCCTTCCACAGAGAATAGTGTGAAAAGTGGGGAGTGGGAGTAACTTTACAGTGGAGAAACCTGACAAACACCACCTTAGCCCAGTGGTCAAGGTCAATACAATGTAACGAGAATGGCACTTTACTTTTTGTTGTCTTCCTCCCAAAAACTCCAGTCTAATGAGAAAACCATCAGACAAATCCCAACTGAGGCACATTCCCTAAAATACCTGGCTCCTCGAAACTGTCAAGATCATAAATAACAAGGGAAGTCTGAGAAACTGTCATAGCCAAGAGGAGCCTAAGGGGACATGACAACTAAATGTAATATGATATCCTAGATGGGATCCTGGAACAGAAAAAGGACTTTAGGAATACTAAGGAAATCTGAATAGAATATGGACTTTAGTTAAGAATAATGTGTTGATATTGGTTCATTAACTGGACAAATGTAGCGTATTGTACATATGTTAATACATGTTGTTGTTAGTTGCCATCAGGTCAGCTCTGACTCATGGCAAGTCCATGTACAACAGAAAGAAGTGTTACCTGGTCATGCACCATCTTCATGATCATCAGTACATTTGAATCCATTGTTGCACTATTTTAGTGCCTTCCAACCTCAGGGGCTCACGTTCCAGCATTGTATCAGACAATATTCTCTTTAAATTTAAATCTATGAGGTTTTCATTGGCTAAGATTTGGGAAGTAGATCACCAGGCCTTTCTTTCTAGTCCTTCTTAGTCTGGAAGCTCTGCTGACACCTGTCCACTATGGGTGACCCTACTGGTATTTGAAATACCAGTGGCATAGCTTCCAGCATCATGGCAACATGCAGGCCACCACAGTGTGACAGACAGATGAGTGGTGGAGATGTTAACACACATATCATGCTAATAATAGGGGAAACTAGGCATATATGGGAACTGTCTACTATCTTCACAATTTTTCTGTAAATCTAACACAATCTTAAAATACAAAGTTAAATAAAAAATAATCATGCATGGGTAAGAGACCCATTCAAAGCACAAAGTGGGCCAATGGATTTTAGTGTAATCGAGCATGAAGAGTTTATGGATAAGGTTTCAGATAGCACATTTCACCTGACTTGAGAAACTACCACTTGTTGAATTTTGATGTCGTATCAAAGAAGAATATCCACAATTATCTGGAAAGCCTATTAAAATATGCCTCCTCCCTTTTCAGTTTCATATCAGTGTGAAGCCAGATTTTCTTCATATTCTTCAACCCAAATAATCTCATGCAAAAGGTCCAATTCAGAAGCAGCTATGAGAGAGCAGCTGTCGTCTGTTAAGCCAGTCATTGAAGAGACTTGCAAAAATGTACAACAGTGCTGCTCTTCTCACTAGATATAATTTGTTTTGGAAAATATTGTTATTTTTAATAACAAATATTTATGTTAATGTGCTGTGGGTTTATTATGGTTATGTGAAATGAATTAATAAATAAAAATGTAAGGTTTTTCTCAGTGTTAATTTCTCACATGGTGAATATTAGTAGATATTACCCACATGAAATAAAATTCTTTGGCATTCTCAATAATTTTTAAGAGTGTAAAGGGCCCTGAGACCAAAAAGTTTGAGAATCACTGTGTTATATAAATACTTAATTTAATCTTCACAATAGCCTATTAGATAGGCAGTATCATCCCACTTTGCAGATGAGAAAACTGAGGAACAGAGAGGTATAGTAACCTGCCAAAATCATCTAGGAAGTAAAGAATCTGGAGCAGGGATTTGAACCCATGTCATTATGCTGTCCTGACTACCTTGTGTCCTTGTGGTCCTCCAGGTCTGTGAGCTCTGCAAGGGGGTGGCCCCTGCAGACAGCCCCGTGGTCTACTCGGACAGGGCAGGCTACAGCAAGCAGTGGCATCCGACCTGCTTCGTGTGCGCCAAGTGCTCTGAGCCACTGGTGGACCTCATCTACTTCTGGAAGGATGGTGCGCCCTGGTGTGGCCGCCATTACTGTGAGAGCCTGCGGCCCCGGTGCTCCGGCTGCGATGAGGTGAGACTGGGGGGAGGGGAGGGGCTGAACAGCAGGGCGGGCACCCCTATTCCTTTGGGAGAGAACCCAGAGACCAAGAGGAGTGTGGCTTCACTGATGTATTCTACAGACAGGAAAAGTAAGGCTCAGGCTTTGCTTAGCTACACCTAGCCTCTGTTTTCTCATCTGTAAAGTGGGGCTGATATTGGTCCCCCCAGCATGGGGCTGTTGGGATGAGTCAGGAATACAGCACCTGTCACCTACTGTCCTGGCACAATGCCTGGCGCTTAGTAAGTTCTCAAAAGAACGTTACAGGAGTGCAGCCACGAGCCAGATTACCCACATTCAGACCCTGGCTCTGCATTTAATAGTCATGTTACTTAACTGGTTACCTAACTCTTGTGCTTCAGTTTTATCACCTATAAAATGGGAAAGATAATAGCATCTGTCCCATAGAGTTGCTATGAGGATAAATGAGATAATGCATGAAAATGCTTTACACAGCACCTGACCTAGTAAATAATAAATGGTAGGTGCTGTTAGTCTTATTGAAAAATTTTATCATATACTGTACTATACTACACTACACTACTACACTACACTACACTACTCCAGCACACTACACTACTCCAGCACACTACACTACTACACTACACTACACTACTACACTACACTACACTACTCCAGCACACTACGCTACTACAGCACACTACACTACTACACTACACTGAAGGAGCCCTGGTGGCTCAACAGTTATGCGGTCTGCTGATAACTCAGTGGTGGGCTGTTTGAACCCACCCTGCAGTTCTGAGACAAAAGGCCTGGCTATCTGCTCCTATAAAGATTGCAGCCTGGAAAACTCTTTGGGCAGTCTATTCTGTCACATGTGGTCGCTATGAGTCAGAATCAAGTCATGGCACCTAACAACACAACAACGTACTATACTATAACACTGTGATATAATATAACACAGTGCAATAAAATATAATAGAAATGTTACAGAGGGGGTTCAACTTTCCGATGCGGGTTTAAACTAGAGGAACTTAAGATATATTAATAATGGCAATAATAATTATAACAATAATTGCTGTCTGCAATTATGCCTTTGGTGACAGGAAACTCACTACCTTCATCTTTGTCACATATGAGGGTTAGAAATGTCTTCATATTGAGCCAAAATCTGTCTCTTACCTTCTTCTACGTTTTGGTCTCCAAATTAAGTCCCTGCAGTCAGTTCTCTTACCTGATAACCATGCTATCAGCCATACTAAGAAGGAAACAGTCTTTTAAAAGGACTGTCATCAAGCCTGCCCCCTAACTTCATTTTTGTGAGGACCACCGTCTACTCACAGCAACCACACTATTGTTTATTAAGAGCTTACCAAAAGGTCGGCAGTTCAGATCTACCAGCTGCTCCTTGGAAACCCTATAGGGCAGTTCAGAACCAACTTGATGGCCATGGGTTTGGGTTTTTACAGGTTTACCATAGGTCAGCAACTTGCTACGTACTCTATGTGCATTGTGCCATTTAAATGTAACAACAACCCTTTAGGGATAGATTATCCTCATCCTCATTTTACATTTGAGAAAAGTGCAGCTCAGAGAAGTCAGTGATGAGAATATAGTGCTGACTTTGTGTCAGTCACTAATCCAAGCCCTTCAGATGTATTAGCTCATTTAGTGCCCATAAAGCCCTACGTGTTGGGTAGTATCTGTATCCCCATTTTACAGATGTGGCAACTGAGACACAGGAAGTTAATAATTTGCCCAAGGTCACAAAGCTGGTAAGTGTCTGTGACACAGGTTCCTGTTTGGCTATGAAAGCAGAAGGCACATTTAAACAGTGTGCTATTCTGCTTTCTGAGCTTCCGTGGTTCCTCCACATCTACATATTCCAAAGCATCACTTTATTCCAGTCCCATAGGAACCTGAGTGTTCTTGAAGCTCTTGAAGACTGACCATTGGCAGCATCTCAAGGTTGGCTCTAATTACATTGTCTTCACGAGGTAGTCCTGTCTCAGAACACAGCTGGGCTTTGGATTTGGCCCAGAGACTATCACAGATGCTAGAAGAGTCAAACCTGCCTGTGATGGAGAGTAATTTTGTTTCCAACTTGAGAAGCTCAGATACAACCACAACTTTCCCCAAATACTGTACTTACTGCCTCAGATTTATGTCGGATTTCTCCTTGGAGGCATTTAAAGGTCAAAATAAGGATGGGGTGGGATGAATCACCACCCTACACCTTGTCCTTGGTCCACTGTCTTTACCTAGGGACAAAACCTGAGTCATACATTTCTTCTGCTCCCCTCCCCAGATAATATTCTCCGAGGACTACCAACGTGTGGAAGACCTGGCCTGGCACCGAAAGCACTTTGTCTGCGAGGGCTGTGAGCAGCAGCTGAGTGGCCGAGCGTACATCATCACCAAGGGTCAGCTCCTCTGCCCAACTTGCAGCAAATCCAAACGCTCCTGAAGGGCCGCCCGCCCACAGCCAGAGTCCACAGGATCCCACCGAGAAGGAGTGCCATTGTGTGCTGAAGTCATCCTAAGGTTCTGACATGGCAACCAGAAAGCAACATGAACATTGATTGCAGGTTGAGTGGTAATGGATCCTGGAGGGTTACTAGTTTCAAAGCCAAAAATGTTCTAAGAAGTCTTAGGATGAATTGTTTTTGCTGTTGTCGTTATTGTTGTTTCCCAGCTACAACCAACTAAAGGCACAAAGTAGCATCCCACAAGGGACATCTAGGAGGCATTTTCCAGAATGCAATTCTGAGTGGTCAAACCGCGTAGTTGTAGAATGTGCATGCTTGTTCGTAAACATGGAGCTCCTCCAGGAAGGGCAGGCTGGATCCCAACCTCCACTTGTTGCCTCCTTTTCAAATGGAATTTAAATGTTAAAAAACAACTTTTTTTTTGGCATGATTAACATATCAATAAAAGTTTTATGAATTCCACATATACCCTTATCTGGTTATTTACACCGTGGCAGTGATTATACAGGACCCATCAAACTCCACAACCCTGAACACCGGTGCTGACAGAAGATAGTGTGGATACTAACGAGCCTCTTTCTCAATAATGTCTCATCAGACTTCTTTTGGGAGTGTAGGTCTTTGGGTCAGAACCCCCCCCCCCACCAGTGTTAGGTACCCCAGATCACTGTTGGAAACACGAGTATCATTTTAGCCTTCTGGTTTCATGGAACCCCAAAAAGTGGTCTCCTGGGAACTAATGAGCTGCTTTTTAGCCAGGGGCCCGAATCAGATGCCCTCAGAACCCAGGCAGGTATGAGTGAATCCCTCCAGCAGTAAAACTAGTAGGTTTTGGGGAGCAGCCCCACAGGACCATCACAAGCCCTGGCAGAAGGAGGCGATTTGTTCTAAGTTCCACCAGTGGGAGTCATGTGATGGGACATGGAGATCTGTGTGGGCAGATCTTAAAAATTATGGAATTTTTATGAAAACGCTCTATTTTTAAATGTTTACAGCTGAACATGGAATAAGCCAAATGTAACAGGTCTTTGGGCCAGTTCCTTTTATGGTCTCTCCGAGCGTTTTCCAGCCACCAAATCTGTTTTCTCCCCACAATTTCTAAGAAAATACGTATCCTTTTCTCCTGGGGATCTAAGGACAAAAAAGACATGAGTCCTAGAAGCTCACAGTCCAGTCACCATGACTTTCTTTTTTCCTTACTTCTTCCCCACTGTTGCCAACTTTCTTTAATTCTTTCATCCAAATTTTGCTTTCACTGTCTCTTCTCTACAATACCAGAATCTCTCCACTAAGGAGAGCCTTAGAAAAGTTTTCTTCCTTAATGAAAAAAGAGGCATTGGAGAAATTAGCCACACTTCTTTTGGTAAAATTTCAAACTTACAAAATTGTTACAAGAAGAAAATACAGAACTTTTCTTAAAATTTTATTGAGAGTGTTGCTAACATGATGTCCCAGCACCCCTGAATGTTTTAGTGTGTAATTCCTACAAAGACATTCTCCTACATAACCACAATGACCAACTGCCATCATGTCAGTTCTGACTCATGGTGATGCCATTTGTGTTAGAGTAGAACTGTACTCCATAGGGTTTTCCATGGCTGTGTTCTTTTGGAAGTAGAACACCAGGCCTTTCTTCCAAGGTGCCCATGAGTAAACTCAAACTTCCAGCCTTTCAGTTAGTAGCAAAGAGGGTTAACAATTTGCACCACAATACAACCATCAACGTCAGGAAATCAACACTGACACATTTTTATCATCTAATCCTCAAATCCAAGTTTCACTGTCCCAATAATGTCTTTTATAGCAAAAGGATCCAAGCCAGGATGCGTTTAGTTAACGTGTCTCTTTAGTCTCTTTCAGTTTGGAATAGTTCCTTTTTCTTTCCTTGACTTTTGTGACCTTGACACTTCTAGAAGATTAAAGGCCAGTTACTGAGTAGAATGTCCTTCAAATTTGGTTTGTCTGATGTTCCCTCATAATTAGATTCAGGTTATGCACTTTTGGTAGAAACACCACAGAAGTGATGCTGTTTTCTTTTCATTGCATCCTATTAGATGGTACAGGATTTTTATTTGTTCCATTAGTGGTGATGTTAATTTTGAACACTTGATTATGTTGGTTTGGCCAAGTTTTTCCATTGTAAAGTTAAATTATTTTTACCTTTTGTGTTTAATAAGTATTTTGTTTGAAGATACTTTGAGACTATTTGAATAACCTGTTCCTTATCAAAATTCCACCCACTAGTTCTTAGTATCCGTTGAGATTTCTTGAATAGATTAATTATTACTATGATAATTGCAAGGAGCCCTGGTGGTGCAATGATTAAGCACACGGCTGCTAACCCAAAGGTGGTTTGAACCCACCAGCGGCTCTGTGGGAAAAAAGACCTGGCAATCTGCTTCCATGAAGATTACAGCCTAAGAAACCCTATGAGGCAGTTCTGCTCTGTCCTATAGAGTCACTCACTATTAGTCGGAATCAACTCGACAGCACAAAACAACAAAGATAATTGCCAAATGTTGATGTTTCTAATTCAATCATTCCATCAATTTTTATTAGTTAACATTCTACTATAAGGAAAGCTGTATCTTTTCCCCATTTGCTTATGTATTTATAAAAGTTTAGGGTTATGGATTCCAATTTCTATTTTATTAAATTAGTCATCCCTTGGTATCAGCAGGGGATTGGTTCCAGGACCCAGGAGCCACCCCCCTCAGTGGATACCAAAATCCGAGGATGCTCAAGTCCCTTATATAAAATGGCATAATATTTACATATAACCTATGCGTATCCTCCCATATTCTTTAAATCATCTCTAGATTACTTATAATACTTAATACAATGCAAATGCTATGTAAATAGTTGTTAATGCTTACACTTAACACTTAATGCTTTCTCAGTCTTTGCAAACCTTTTTCTTTTTTTTTGGAATATTTTCAGTCTGTAGTTGGTTGAATCCCCGGATGGGGAACCTGTGGATACGGAAGGCTGACTGTATTTATAATCTGCTACTAACATTATTTATCGTGATGCTCACTTTGCCTCAGATTTGGCCAAAGAAAGCTCTTCAAGCTGAATGCAATGTCCCTTTGATATGTCTTGGTCATTCTTTGAACACAGTTTTATATTGTGAAGCAATAAGGTATTCCAGGCTCATCTTGTATCTCCCTGCCCCAGCTCTGGAATCAACCATTTCTCAAGGAGTTTCCTCTTCTTAAACTGAGTACTGTTAGGTTGGAAACCCTGGGGCCATCTTGGAGCATTAAGGGGCAAGTCTAAGAACCAAGGCAATAAACTGAAGATGGTGGAGCACAATTAAGCAGAGCCTAGGTCCCTTGATTATGCCATTGATCCAGTGAACTAACCTCCAGGCTTCTTGTCACATGAGACAATTTATTTCTTTATCTTTTATGTGATGTCCTCATTGTTTAATATATTTTTTCATCGATATAGTTTCTTGTTATTGGTGATTTTGTTAATTGTAGCCAAAAGCAGTGAGACTGACACCCAAGATGTTTCACATTTTAGCTTGGGTGAATTACACATTTCTGAAACCATTATACTTTTTAGTTTATTTGGATTTTTAATCAAGTCTGCTCCATGGGAACACAAGCAATAGTGACATGAGTGCTTGACTTAGAGGGTTATCAAACTTTGGCACCAATGTCTGGTTTCAACTATGAGAAAATTACCTGAAAGATGAGACTATGTAATGTCATGTGTGTTGGCCATTCACACCTCAAGACTGGAGATGATGCTGTTGAGGGAAGAAGTGTGTTTTCTTTTTTCCCTCAACTGATAATTGTATTCAGTCAGAATCTACTCGTCTGAAGCAAAATGATCCCCTGGTCTGACTCCCTTGTTCTATGATAATAGAAAATTGGGACACCATTATTTCTTAAAAGTCAGAAAGTATTTGGACTTTCAGAAAGAAGAAATATCATCGTTGCAAGTGATGGAAATCCAATTCAAACCAGTTTAAACAAAAAAGGTGAGAGGGAATTTAGATGGCTAATAAGATCAAGAGACAAGCTGGCTTTAGGAACAACAACTCAATCTAGGAGTTCAAATTATGTAAACAATCTGCTACTTTTTCTCCATCTCTTTCTTCTGTTTTCTTCCATGTTAGCTGCACTCTCAGACAGGTTCAGCCCACATAGTAGCAAACATGTCACCAGCAGCAGCTAGGCACACTTTGATCCTTAGAGCCAGTGATCTCAGTGAAAAAGAAGTGTCTCTTTTCCAGGCTTTCCATGGGTGACTGGGATAGGCCCAACATGAGTCATGTGCCTATCCCTTGACCAATTACTTTGCCCAGAGGGATGGAGTACTCTGATTGGCAGTTCTTGATCATGTGCCAGCCTGCCAACCTTTGAGGGGGAGGTAAACAGATTAGAAAAGACAGCCACACTCAAATCACAGGAAACAGCCCCTATTAAAAAGAGAGGGTATCCCTGGGTGGCGCAAATGGTTAACATGCTTGTTGCTAACTGAAAGGTTGGAGGTTTCAGTCCACCTAGAGGCACCTTGGAAGAGAGTTCTGGCAGTCGGCTTCCAGAAGGTCACAGCCATTAAAAATCCTGTGGAGCACAGCTCTACTCTGACATATGTGGGGTCTCCATGAATAGAAATCAACTCCATGGCAACTAGTTTATAGGTCCCTGGATGGTGCAAATGGTTTGCACTCAGCTACTAACCTTGCTGAAGAGAATTCAAAAACAATTGAAGCAGTACGTTGGCGGGGAACTGCCAGAAAATCAAGCCAAATTCAGCAGAGGACGTGGAACAAGGGATAACATTGCTGAGGTCAGATGGATCTTGGCTGAAAGCAGAGAATACCAGAAAGATGTTTACCTGTGTTTTATTGACTAAGCAAAGGCATCGACTGTGTAGATCATAACAAATTATGGATAACATTGCAAAGAATGGGAATTCCAGAACGCTTAATTGTGCTCATGAGGAACTTGTACTTAGACCAAGAAGCAGTCGTACGAACAGAATAAGGGGATACTGACTGGTTTAAAGTTGGGAAAGATGTATTCAATCTGTATGCTGAGCAATAATCCGAGAAGCTGGTCTATATGAAGAAGAATGTGACATCAGGATTGGAGGAAGACTCATTAAGAACCTGCAATATGCAGATGACACAACCTTGTTTGCTAAAAGTGAAGATTTGAAGCAGTTACTGATGAAGATCAAAGACTACAGCCTTCAGCATGGATTACAACTTGACATAAAACAAAAATCCTCACAACTAGACCAATAAATAACATCATGATAAATGGAGAAAAGATTGAAGTTGTCAAGGATTTGATTTTACTTGGATTCACAATCAACCCTAATGGAAGCAGCTGTCAAGAAATCAAACGATGCATTGCACTGGGCAAATCTACAGCAAAAGTCCTCTTTAAAGTGTTCAAAAGCAAAGTTATCACTTAGAGGACTAAGGTGTACCTGACCCAAGCCATAGTATTTTCAATCACCTCATAGGTATGTGAAAGCTGGACAATGAATAAGGAAGACCGAAGAAGAATTGATGCCTTTGAATTAGTGGTGTTGGCAAAGAATATTGAATATACCATGGACTGCCGAAAGAGTGAATATATCTGTCTTGGACGAAGTACAGCCAAAATGCTCCTTAGAAGTGAGGATGGCGAGACTTTGTCTCACACACTTTGGACACGTTATCAGGAGGGACTAGTCCCTGGAGAGGGACATCATGCTTCTTAAAGTAGGGAGTGAACAAAAAAGAAGACTCTCAATGAGATGGATTGACATAGTGACTGCAACAACAGCCTCAAACATAGCAATTGTGAGAATGGCGCAGGACCAGGCAGCGTTTCATTCTGTTGCACATAGGGTCACTATGATGTGGAACCAACTCAACGGCACCTAACAACAACAGTGGCACTATGGAAGAAAGATCTGGAGATCAGCTTCCGTAAACATTACAGCCATTGAAAACCCTATGGAGCAGTTTTACTCTGTAGCACACAGGGTCACCATGAGTCGGAATTGACTTGATGGTAACGGATTTGGTGTTTTTCATTTTATTTTAAGAAAGAGAGGCCTGTTAGAGATGGAGGTAGAAAAGGAAAGCATGGTGGGCAAAGTGGGACTCATTCAGTCCTCTAAAGTGGGGGGGTGGGTGGGTATTCCAGGTTGATAAAACAACAGGAGCCAAGCACAGAAAGGAACAACCCAAGAAGCTGAAAGAGAATCAAGCCAAGGAACCCAAGAGACAACACTATGTCACAGGACGGAGTGTCATGCTATGGAGACATCACAGGATCTGGGGAATAGAGGCTCCTGAGAGGCCGGTGAAGAGCTGCAGAAAGTAAAGGTGGAAGCCAAGTCGCAACGCTCATGATGATGTCATTATAATGCCACTAAAAATCTCATTTGTCTTGATTTTTTTTTTTTAATTACTGGCAAGATAACTGTTTTTAAAGGCCTAAAAAAAAAATGGTATTCCCTGAAGGCAATGCCTAGAAGGTTTTGTTTTGGCTTTTTTTCTTTTTTTTTTTTTTAATTCTATGAGAGATGACGGCAACTTACTGAATTGTTTTCCTGGGAAAAGCTTAATAAATGTGAAGGATGTGCTTCCATGGGTTCAAACATGGAAAGTTTTAAAATAGAAGAGTGACACAGGCAGCTCATGATCCCAATATGTTAGATTATGCCGGCTGCTGGCCCGGGCTCTGGTTCTTAATAAAATATATAAATTATGAATTATTGTTGCAAGCAATCGCAAGTCTTTGCCCTACAGGGGAATGGTTTGGGCTCCGGTTGACAGGAGAGTTTTGTGGGCTTCCTCTTCCACTGATAAGGAGGGAGCAGGGATAGACAGGAGGGCATCCTCAGCCAACACAAGGGGCTGCCTGGTGCCAAGGCTGGACAGCAGAGCATGTCCCAGGCCAAGTGGGAAGATGTCTGTTAAATACACCGCCTGTGTGGTCACCCTCTGCAAGGGAGGTGTCTGTGACATCTTGGATCAGAGCAAGCAGGCACTGAGGCTTTAAGCACTTGTCCCCACCTGAAAGGCCTCTCTTCTAACCCTGGGCCTTCAAGGCTCAACATAAGTATTCTATCCTACAGGAAGCCCTTGCTGATTCTTCCAGTCCTCAAAGTCTCAACCGACTGTGTCTTTATGTGCTGATGGACTTTAAGAAGCATACATAGAATTTTTTTTTTAAAATCATTGTTTACAAGAGTAGAGGAGATTGCAGCTTGAGTCATCTCCTTCCAGTGCCCTCCAGCAAGTAATAAAGACAATAATAATGACAAAGCTGACACTTACTAAGCATTTGCCATGTGCCAGGAGCTGTTCTAAATCCTTTAACATGTATAAACTCATTTAATTGGCAGAACAATCCTATAAGGCAGATGCTATCCCATTTTACATTGGTGCAACTTAGGTGCAAAGACGTTCAATGACTTACCTAAGGCGACACAGGGAAGTCAACTTTAGAATCGCAGTCTCTCTCCAGCATCCATGCTTTTCATAACAATCCTACGCTATCAGACATGTCTGGAGGTGTTTGCTGAGCTGGTGGGAAAGACCAGGTGTGTAGTTGCCTATTTGCGAGGAGGCCAAGGGATATCTTGGGAAGCAACACAAACAAATGCCCACATACAACCTTCCTATGAGGAAGATGTTTCCACATCCTGATTTGGCTCCTGACTAGGCTGTACTTCTGTCCGACACTGTGGTTTGTCTTCCTAATGATAGTAACTCACTCACTAGTTCATTCACTTATTATTCATTCCCATGCATTTGCTCAGCACCCACTATGGCCCCAGTACTGTGCTCAGCAGTGGAAATACAAGAGTGGCCAAAGCAGACACGGATCCTGCTCTAAACACCCCGTTAAAATGAGGGTAGCATCTGTATGAAGGGTTGTTCTGAGGATTAAATGAGTTTATGTATGTTGAAGGATTTAGAACAGCTCCTGGCACATAGTAAGTTCTCAATCAGTGTCAGCTATTATCATCATTAAGGTCCCTGGGTGGCGAAAATGATTTGCACTCAACTACTAACTTAAAGGTTGACAGTTCTAACCCATCCAGCAGCTCCACAGAAGAAAGGTCTGGTGATACGATTGTGTAAGGATTACAGCCAAAAAAAACCCTATGAAGCAGTTGTAACACATTGAGTCACCTTGGGTTAGAATCAACTTGACGGTAACAAGTTTGTTTTTCTTCTTTTTTTATTATCGTTAGTACTGTTGTTTTTAATTACACAGTAGTGGGTACTGGAAGAAGATGACTCAAGTTTTAATCTCTTCTGCTCTTATAAACTGTGATTTTAAAAAAATTCTGGGTATATGTCTTAAAGCCCATCAGCAAACTTGCTTATCGGTTTTCTTAGTTCTAATCTCTGAGACCTTCTGGCAAATGCGCAGATATGACCTCCCCACTGAGGGTGACATTTCAGCATCCTGATATACACAGACCAAAACTGCAAATGTGTCTGCATTCTGATCATAAATGAGTAAAAGCCAGATGATAGCAAAGCAGTGGTGGTGAAGAGACTTTATTCTTCCTGATCCCTAAAATCCAAACTGTAAACTTAAAAATCCTTGAAAGCATTTTCCATGGAGTGATGAGTTACAGAAGAAACAGAATCCTGGTTCCAAAGCACTGGTTCTTCAGAGGGTTTCTGACTCTAATAATAACGTTGTGGATGTCGTGTCATTTGCTTGATTAGAAAACGGGTCAGGCTCAACCATGTCTCCAGTTGTTGGTGATCAAATTGTTTTGCTTTAAAAAGGTGGACTGGTTAAAGTTTTTCTATACCTTCCTGTTGGGAACTGATATTTAAGTGACAAATAGTAGCAATGAGAAGGCCCCTTTCTATGCACTTACTGTAGGTTATCTTAGGTAAGGTGCCTACAACAGCACATGGCACATAGTAGAGTGCACAGTAATTATTTGTTGCTGTTACTGTTGTTGTTATACTTAGATTGGCAGCTATCTGTCTCCAATTTTAAAAAAAAGAATTTTAAAAAGAGAGGAAAATGATAAGTGTTTATTAAGCACCTACTGAGTCTCTAGGTGGTGCAAATGGTTAAACTCTTGACTACTAACCGAAAGGTTGGCAGTTCGAAGCCACCCAGAGGCTCCTCGAAAGGAAGCCCTAGTGATCTGCTTCTGAAAGAGCACAGCCATGAAAGCCCTATGGAGCAGTTCTACTCTGACACTCACAGCATCGCCAAGAGTCAGAACGAACTTGATGACAACTGGTTTGGTTTGGTTTTGCTTTATGTGCAACACTGTACACCTATTATATCTCTTAATCATCCTATCAAGCCTAGTTCATCTGGTGGACAAAATTTTCACAATAGGGAGAAGAAAGACTAAGAAAAAGTGAAAGGTTTTGGCAGTGAGAGAGGGAGGATCCTTGCCTCTGTACCGGAGGGGCACAGGGGGAGGGGGGAGCTTTCAGAAGTGCCACAAGCACATGGACGGGGTGAGTCTCCTTGGGCTAGGGCAGACAAGCTGTGCCCTTACCATCCAGGGACCCTCAGTTCAAAGGCAACAGCCCCCCCCACCCGAAACTGTACCCTGAAAGACTGCCCACTGAATGTCTAAGCACCATCTGCTCTGGGGGACACAGCTGGCAAAAAGAAATCTCACAGCTAAACCCCCAGAGACCAAAGAGGAAACCCCATCCGTAAGAGGGAGGAATGTTGGGGACACTGACGGGAACCTCAGAGGACCCATTACAATGGAAAATCTTCAGCCAGGTGAGGAGAAATGGTGATTTCAAGCTGGACACATTCCGCAGTTCGACCCACAGCAGGGCGGGCAGGATTATACCTGCCTTGTCTGGCCCCCCTGACCCCTGACGGCAGACATTGAACACTCTGCCCTGGGTTCTCATGTGTGGATAAACAGTGGACAAGTGCCAAAAACTGCTTCCCTTCAGATCCCTTCTAAAGAGCCATTGTTGCCCTAGAAGGATGCACACCAGATGCTGAGTTTAGCCCTATGGTTGGTGGACCCACGCACTCTTTGCTAGTTGGATCTAAACCTTCACGATCCACCTGAACACAGGACCTCAGGCTCCACAGACTCTGGCCAAGAGACAAGCGGGCTGAAATCTTCTCTGTAGTGGGCAGGGCAACCCAAGCCCACATCTTCAGATGGACAATGCTGACAAATGGGCCTTCCCCAGCCTGCTCCCCACAGAAATACATCTGCTTGAAAATGAAGACCACTTTCCACTGCAAGAAAAATATTATCTGGTGATTTCAGTTCCTAAGTGAAGCCACTCTGAGGCCCCAGCTCTGTAATTTGGTTGGAAAAATGCCATCTTAGAAGCAGTCTAAAGGTGACAAGAAGGAGCTAGTGATAGTGGTATCATTGTTGTCATTGTTGTTGTTATGAAATCTGTCATTGGCCGGGGTCATCTTGCCCTGAACTACTTAGCCAATATCTCTCCTGCCCACCTCTCATGACTGCTGTGGATCAATAGGATAGCAGATGGGAAAGTTGTATAAATTATAAACAGCACTGTTCATGCATGGCCTGCTTATCTGATACTCCTAGGGAAACCCCAGCTGTCTCCTAATCTGGTTGGAGATTAGCATTCTTCCAGCAGCACCCAATGGGCTAACCCAGGCATGCTCAAACATTTTTGGAACTGTTAATGTCAATGAAATTTTATACAATCTCCCCATACAGGCAAAAAATATTGGCTATACACTGGACTTCCAGGAGAATGAACAAATCAGTCTTAGAAGAAATATAACCAGAATGTTCCTCATGAGAGAGGATGGACTTTGGCTGGCTTACTTTGGACACATCATCAGGAAAGACCAATCCCTAGAAAAGGGTAACATGTTTGGTAAAGTAGAGGGTCAGCTAAAATGAGGGAAACTCTCAATGGATGGACTGACACAATAGCCACGACAACGGACTCAAACATACCAACCGTCATGAAGATGGTGCAGAACTGGGCAACGTTTTGTTCTATAAAACCATGAAGTCACCATGAGTCAGAGCCAGCTCAACACCAACGAACAACAGCCCTATATATGAAATAAATAGAAGGAGGGCTACAAGAATTAGAGGGGATGGGGGCTAAAGACCCATCCACTCAGCCTCTGACTGAACCTTATGGCAATGTCTGAGGCTTCTCCACAGAACCCCCGGAGGCCCCAAGGAACCAAGTTTGAAAAACTCCTTAAGGAAGGAAGTTGAGAGGGGAGAGAAGACACAGCAGGCAACTGGCAGCATAGTTCAAAGCATAGAAGCAGGAAAAACGGTGCCTTTTGGGGAACTTAGAAAAATCCACTGGCTGGAGCTGAAGCTGGAGATTCGGGCAATGGCTGTAAAGGCCACGTTTAATTATTCCCTGTCAGGTCTTGTCTAGCCCAGCTTTTCTTCACACAGGAGGCAAGTGAAAACCACCACCCAAACTCTGTCCAAACAAACCACATGGTGAGGAGTAGAAGTAGGGAAGTTTTCCTGAGTTAGGTTTCTTAACCAACAAACCAGTTGGAATAGCATCTTGGCGTGGAGCTGCTGTTGCCCGGACCAGGTCTCAGGGTCTTCTGGGTAGAGGACATGGGGCTACTGTCCCACCTGAGATGCTTATGTCAGGAGGGGAACCAGCTTTGAAAAGGGTCTGAGTTAACCAAGGTGGCCTTTTCTGTCCAACCAACCTTCGCCTCCAGCTTGGAGACAGCAGATCATACCCATGAAGTACAATCGCAGCTTCAGGACTCAGACAACTAGCCAGGATTTGCTGAGTCCTGTTTCTTCCCCAGACTAGCAGACTTCATGGCAATTGGAAAAGCAAGCTTAAAAAGCAACTGTGTTTGTTTCTTTTACCTGCATCATCGTAGATCACCAGATATTCAGTGGGGAGAAGAGGAAAAGCCTAACAGGGAAAATGTCGAGGCAGTTCAAGAAGGCAGGTGTTATTGTCACTATGACTGCCTGGAAATAGTGAGTCCCAGAGACCCTACTGCGGGCCAGATGTTTGACCTGTGAGGAGGTAACCAACTGCCATCAAGTTGACTCCGACTCATGGCAATCCTATGTGTGTCAGAGTAGAACTGTGCACCTTGGGGTTTTCAATGGCTGTTTTTTGGGAAGTAGATTGCCAGGACTTTCTTCTGAGGTGCCTCTGGGTGGACTCAAACTGCCAAACTTTCAGTTAGCAGCAGAACATATTAACCGTTTGCACCACCCAGGGGCTCCAATCCCCTTTTCACAAATGAGGAAACTGTGGCTCAGAGAGGTTATGTAGCATGCCCAAGGCCACATGGTAGGTAGCTGGCAAACCAGGATAGGTGTCAGTACACTTCATTGGTGATGAAATGTGTTGTAGGGATTTTATACATAAGGAAACTGAGGCCATGAGAGGAATGGTGACTTGCTCAAGACCTCACCGCTAGTTGGTAGCGGAACTGGGACTAGATCACAGTTTTCCTGATTCTGGTCACAAGATCTTCTGTTATGGATTGAACTGTGTCCTTCAAACATATGTGTTGTAAATCCTAACCTCTATGCCTGTGGTTATAATCCCATTTGGGAAAGGGTTGTCTTTGTTACATTAATAAGATAGGATTAGTGTAGGGTGTGTCTTGAATCAATTTCTTTTGAGGTATAAAAGAGATTAAACAAGCAATTGAAAGAAACAGATGGGGTAAGATAGATGCCAAGACACGTGGAGATCTCCAAGGAACCAGGAAGCAGAAGCTGAAGAGACAAGGACCTTCCTCCAGAGTCGACAGACAGAGAAAGCCTTCCCCTAGAGCCATCCCTCTGAATTCTGACTTCTAGCCTCCTTAACTGTGAGAAAATAAATTTCTGTTTGTTAAAGCCATCCACTTGTGGTATTTCCGTTACAGCAGCACTAGATAACTAAGACATCTTTCCATTCCTGGTTAAGCATGGTGGCAGCAATAGGCAAAACAGGTAGCAATTACTACTGATGTTGTTGTCAGTATTTTTGTTGTTGTTTTTCTCACCATTTTTGACCAAAGTTCAGAGAATTTAATTTAGGTAGCTGTTATTGATTGGACTGTATTCCCAAAAAATATGTGTTGGTTTCCTAACCCCTGTGTCTGTAAATATGACCCTGATTGGAAATAAGGGGCCTCTTTTGTTATGCTAATTAGGATGTACCAGAGTAGGGTGGATCCTAAACCTGATCACTTCTAAGGGGTGTCTTAGAAAAAGAGCAGAAGAGACATAAGGACACACAGAGTGGGGAGGCAGATGCCAAGGAACTTCAAGGAATACCTGGGACCACCAAAAAGGAAGGACCCTCCCCTACAGCCAGTGCCCTGATTTGGACTTCTAGCCTCCGAAATTGTGAGACAATAAATTCCTGTCTTTTAAAGCCACCCTCTTGTGGTATTTTTTGTTATGGTGGTTATGGCAGCACTAGGTGACTAAGACCGTGAGCAAAGGAAGAATGAATTCTCAACAAAGACTACTTGTTCCTATTGTTTTATTGTTATTTTTCTCTTAGACTCTTTGCCTGCACTACAATGTATTCCTTCATTCTCAGTTTAAAAGCAAATAAAAATCCCTCCACTCCAATTAGTTTAATTTATATTGAGCCTAGTCTCTCCCAACTGATAGAATCCCTATGTTAGCCAGAGCGTGACTGCATTTCTATGAGCCACGAGAAGCAAATATGATCTCCATTCTCACAGAATCCAAATTAAAATATTGACCAGTCTGAGAAAATACAGGCATACCTTGGAGATATTGTGGGTTCAATTCCAGATCATTGCAATAAAGCAAATACCACAATAAAGTGAGTCACACGAATTTTTTTGTTTCCCAGTGCATATAAAAGTTATGTCTACATTATGCTGTAGTCTATTAAGTGTGCAATAGCATTGTGTCTTAAAAAAACAACGTACATATCTTAAATAAAAAATATTTTATTGGTAAAAAATGCTAACCATCATCTAAGGCTTCAGTGAGTCGCAATCTTTTTGCTGGTGAAGGATCTTGCCTCTATGTTAATGGCTGCGGACTGATCAGGGTGGTGGTTGCTGAATGCTGGCACCACTGTGGCAATTTCTTAAAACAAGACAATAATGAAGTTTTCCACATCGATTGACTCTTCCTTTCACGAGAGATTTCTCTGTAGCATGCAATGCTGTTTGAGAGCATTTTACCCAGAATAGAACTTTCAAAATTGGAGTCAATGTTCTCAAACCCTGCTGCTGCTTTATCAGCTAAGTTTATGCAATATTCTAAATTCTTTGTTGTCATTTCAACAATGTTCATAGCATCTTCACCAGGATAGATTCCATCTCAAGAGACCACTTTCTTTGCTCATCTATAAGAAGCGACTCCTCATCTGTTAAAGTTTTATCATGAGATTGCAGCAATTCAGTCACATCTTCAGGATTCACTTCTAATTCTAGTTCTCTTGCTATTTCCACTCCATCTGAAGCTACTTCCTCCACTGAAGTCTTGAACACCCTCAAAGTCGTCCATGAGGGTTGGAATCAGCTTCTTCTAAATTCTTGTTAATGTTGATATTTTGACCTCCTCTCATTAATCAGAAATGTTCTTAAGGGCATCTAGAATGGTGAATCCTTTCCAGAAGGTTTTCAATTTATTAGCCCAGATCCATCAGAGGAATCACCATCTGTGGCAGCTATAGCCTTACAAAATTTATTTCTTAAATAATAAGACTTGAAAGTTGAAATTACTTCTTAATCCATGGGCTGCAGAATGGATTAGCAAGCATGAAAACAACATTAATCTCCTTGTACATCTCCATCAGAGCTCTTGGGTGACCAGGTGCATTGTCAATGAGCAGCAATTTTTTTTTCATTTTTTTAAATTGTACTTTAGATGAAGGTTTACAGAACAAACTAGCTTCTCATTAAACAATTAGTACACATATTGTTTTCTGCCATTGGTTGCCAATCCCACGACATGTCAACACTCTCCCCGTCTCGACCTTGAGGTCCCTATTACCACCTTTCCTGTCCCCTCCTGCCTTCTCGTCTTTACCCCTGGGCTGGTGTGTCAATTTAGTCTCATTCTGTTTTATGGGTCTGTCTAATCTTTGGCTGAGAGGTGAACCTCAGGAGTGACTTCATTACTGAGCTAAAATGGTGTCTGGGGGCATACTCTCAGTGTTTCTCCAGTCTCTGTCAGACCAGTAACTTTTTTTCTTTTTGACTTAGAATTTTGTTCTATGTTTTTCTCCAGCTCTGTCCAGGACCCTCTATTGTGAGCCCTGTCAGAGCAGTAGGTGGTGGTAGTCGGGCACCGTCTAGTTGTGCTATACTCAGTCTGGTGGAGGCTGTGGTAATTGTGGTCCATTAGTCCTTTGAACTAATCTTTCCCTTGTGTATTTGGTTTTCTTCATTCTCTCTTGCTCCAGATGGGGTAAGACCAGTGGAGTATCTTAGATGGCCACTCACAAGCTTTTTTAGACTCCAGATGCTACTCACTAAAGTGGAATGTAGAACATTTTCGTTATAAACTATGTTATGCCAATTGTGCTAGATGTTCCCTGAGAACATGGTCCCCATAGCCCTCAGCCCAGTAATTTGGTCCCTCAGGGAGTTTGGATGTCTCTATGGAGCTTCCATGCACAGTGGCTAAAGCATTTGACTGCTAACCAAAAGGTCAGTGGTTCCAGTCCACCAGCCGCTTCTTGGAAACCCTATGTGGCAGTTCTACTCTGTCCTATAGGGTCACTAGGAGTCAGAATTGACTTGACAACAAGAAGTTTGGTTTGGTTTATGGAGCTTCCATGACCTTACCTTGGATAAGTTGTGCTGGCTTCCCCAGTATTGTATACTATCTTACCCTTCATCTAAGTTACCACTTATCTATTGTTTATTTACTGTTTTTCCATCCCCACCCCTCCTCTCTCATAACCATCAAAGATTGTTTCTTTTTGTGTATAAACCTTTTCATGAGTTTTTATAGTAATGGTCTCATACGATATTTGTCCTTTTGTGATTGACTTATTATTTCACTCAGCATAATGCCCTCCAGATGTGTCCATGTTGTGAGATGCGTTACAGATTCATCATTGTTCTTTATCGTTGTTTAGTGTTCCATTGTGTGTACGTACCATAGTTTGTTTATCCATTCATCTGTTGATGGACATCTAGCTTGTTTCCATCTTTTTGCCATTGTGAACAATGCTGCAGTGAACATGGGTGTGCATATGTCTACTCATGTGATGGCTCTTATTTCTCCAGGATATATTGCTAGGAGTGGGATTGCTGGATCATATGTATTTCTATTTCTAGCTTTTTAAGGAAGTGCCATATTGTTTTCCAAAATGGTTGTATCATTTTGCATTCCCACCAGCTGTGCCTAAGAGTTTCAATCTCCCTGCAGCCTCTCCAAAATTTGTTATTTTCTGGTATTTTGATTCATGCGGTAATGTTGTGATGAGATGGTATCTCACTGTGGTTTTGAATTGCATTTCTCTAATGGCTAGTGATCGAGAGCATTTCCTCATGTGTCTGTTAGCTGCTTGTCTTCTTTGGTGAAGTGTCTGTTCATATCCTTTGCCCATTTTTTAATTGGATTATTTGTCTCTTCATTGTGGAGGTGTTGGATTTTCGTGCAAATTTTAGAAATTAGACTTTTGTCCAATTGTCATAGCCAAAATTTTTTTCCCAGTCTGTAGGTTCTCTTTTTACTCTTCTGGTGAAGTCTTTTGATGAGCGTAACTGTTTACTTTTTAGAAGATCCCAGTTATCTAGCTTATCTTCAGGAGTTTGTGTATTGTTAGTTATGTCCTGTTAATGCCATGTTTCAGGGCCTCTAGAATTGATCCTATTTTTCCTTCTATGATCTTCATAGTTTTTGGTTTTATATTTAGGTCTTTGATCCATTTTGCATTAGTTTTTGTGTATGGTGAGAGATATGGGTTCTGTTTCATTTTTTTGCAGATGGACATACAGTTTTGCCAGCACCATTTGTTAAAAAGACTGTCTTTTCCACTGTATGATGGACTTTGGGCCCTTGTCAAAGATCAGGTGACCGTAGGTGGATGGATTTACATCTGGGTTCTCAATTCTGTTCCATTGGTCAATGCATCTGTCTTTTGTACCAGTACCAGGCTGTTTTGACTACTGTAGCTGTATAGTAGGTTCTGAGGTCAGGTAGTGTGAGTCCTCCTACTTTATTCATCTTCTTCAATAGTGCTTTACTTATCTGAGGTCTCTTCCCTTTCCATACAAAGTTAATGATTAGTTTTCCATCTCTTTAAAGAATGCAGTTGGTATTTGGATCGGGATTGCATTGTATTTATAGATTACTTTGGGTAGAACTGACATTTTCACAACATTGAGTCTACCATGTTTTTCCATTTATGTAGTTCTCTTTTGGTTTCTGGCAGTAGTGTTTTGTAGTTTTCTTTGTATAGGTCTTTTACGTCCCTGGTTAGATTTATTCCTAAGTATTTTATTTTTTTAGGGGCTATGATAAATGGTATTGTTTTCCTGATTTCCTTTTCATTCTTCTCTTTATTGGTGTATAGGAATCCAATTGATTTTTGTATGTTTATCTTATATCCTGCCACTCTGCTGAATCTTTCTATTAGTTCCAGTAGTTTTCTGGTGGAGTCTTCTGTGTCTTCTTTGTATAGTATCATATCATCCACAAATAGGGACAGTTTTTACTTCTTCATTACCAATTTGGATGCCTTTTATTTCTTTTTCTTGCCTTATTGATCTAGCTACGACTTCTAACACAATGTTAAATAGGAGTGGTGATAAAGGGCATCCTTGTCTTGTTCCTGTTCTCAAGGGGAATGTTTTCAGCATCTCTCCATTAAGAATGATGTTGGGGAGTTCTGGCAAAATGGCGCTCTAGGCAGAAGCACCACACCGTCCCTCCACAGCAAAGATCTGAAAAAATAAGCTGAACAGATA
>NW_004443937.1:8421323-8434391 GCF_000243295.1 Trichechus manatus latirostris
AATGTCACTGAACTGTGTATGTAGAAATTTTTGAAACAGTGTATCTTTGGCTATGTGTATTTTCACCAAAAAAAAAAAAAAAAAGGTTGAGAATTTAGAGGGTTAATATGTTGTGGGGTTGTTAACCAATGTCATAAAAAAAAAAGGTGTACCACTGTTTCATGAGAAACTATTTGTTCTGTAAGCCTTCACCTGAAGTGCAATAAAATATATATAAAAAAAAAAAGAATGATGTTGGCTGTTGGTTTTGTATAGATGCCCTTTATTACGTTGAGGAATTTTCCTTCTATACCTATTTTATTGAGAGTTTTTATCAGGAATGGGTGTTGGATTTTGTCAAATGCCTCTTCTGTGTCAAGTGAGATGATCATGTGATTATTTTATTTTATTTA
This sequence comes from Trichechus manatus latirostris, assembly GCF_000243295.1. NCBI lineage: Eukaryota > Metazoa > Chordata > Mammalia > Sirenia > Trichechidae > Trichechus > Trichechus manatus. The sequence continues at coordinate 8,421,716 of NW_004443937.1, forward strand.
TGTGGTGGATTACATTGATTGATTTTCTAATGTTGAACCATTCTTGCATACCTGTTATGAATCCCACTTGGTCATGGCATATTATTTTTTGATACGACGCTGAATTCTATTGGCTAGAATTCTGTTGAGAATTTTTGCATCTATATTCATGAGATATATTGGTCTGTAATTTTCTTTTTTTTGTGGTGTTTTTGCCTGGTTTTGGTATCAGGGACATGCTGGCTTCATAGAATGAATTTGGAAGTATCCCTTCCTTTTCTATGTTCTGAAATAGTTTGAGTAGTACTGGTATAAGCTCTTCTCTGAATGTTTTGTAGAATTCTTCAGTGAAACCATCTGAGCCAGGGCTTTTTTGTTGTTATTGTTGGGAGTATTTTTAATTACCTTTTTGATCCCTTCTCTTGTTATGGGTCTGTTCAGATTTTCAGCATCAGTTTGTGTTAGTTTGGCTAGGCAGTGTATCTCTAGAAATTTGTCCATTTCCTCTAGGTTTTCAAATTTGTTGGAATATAGTTTTTCATAGTACTCTGTTATGATCCTTTTTATTTCAGTTGGGTGTGTTGTAATGTCCCCCATTTCATTTCTTATTTGGGTTATTTGCATCCTCTCCTGTTTTTCTTTTGTCAGTTTGGTCAGTGGTTTGTCGATTTTGTTGATGCTTTCAAAGAACCAACTTTTGGTTTTGTTGATTCTTTCTATTGTTTTTCTAGTCTCTATTTCATTTATTTCTGCTCTGATCTTTATTATTTCCTTTCTTCTTGTGGCTGTCGGCTCCTTTTGCTGTTCTCTTTCTACTTGTTCAAGTTGTGTAGCTAATTTTTTTATTTTGTCCCTTTCTTCCTTTTTGTTGTGTGCATCTATTGCTATAAATTGTCCTCTGAGGACTGCCTTTGCTGTGTCCCAAAGATTTTGGTATTATGTGTTTTCATTCTCATTTGATTCTAGGAATTTTTTGATTCCATCTTTGATTTCTTCTCTTACCCACTGTTTTTTAAGCAGGATATTATTCAATTTCCATGTATTTGATTTCTTTTCCTTGCTCTTCCTGTTGTTAATTACTACTTTGATGGTATTGTGATCAGAGAAGATAGTTTTATATTATCTCAGTGATTTGGATTTTGTTGAGGGTTGCTTTGTGGCCTAAGATGTGGTCTATTGTGGAGTACGTTTCACATACTTTGGAAAAGAATGTGTACTTTGCAGCTGTTGGGTGTTCTATATATGTCTATGAGTTCAAGCTGGCTGATTGTGGCCTTTAGATCTTCTGTATCTTTGTTGACTTTCTTACTAGATGTTCTGTCCTTTACCAAGAGTGGTATTTTGAAGTCTCCTACTATTATTGTGGAACTGTCAATTTCTGTTTTAGAATTTCTGCTGTTAGAATTTGTTTTATATATTTTGGAGCCCTGTCACTGGGTGTGTAAATATTTATTATGGTTATGTCTTCATGTTGGATTGTCCCTTTAATCATTATATAATGCCCTTCTTTGTCTTTTATGGTGGATTTTGTTTTAAAGTCTATTTTACCTGAGATTAGTATTGCCACTCCCGCTGTTTTTAGTTAGCTGTTTGCTTGATATATTTTTTCCATCCTTTGATTTTTAATAAATTTGTGTCTCTGTTTCTAAGGTGTGTCTCTTGCAGACAGCATATTGATAAGTCCTGTTTTTTTAATCCATTCTGTCACTCTCTGAGCAGTAATATTTTGAAATGAATCTTTTTTTCTGAGCAGTAGATCTCAATAGTGGACTTAAAATATTCAGTAAACCATGTTGTAAACATATGTGCTCATGCAGGCTTTGTGGTTGCATTTATAGAGCACAGGCAGAGTAGATTCAGCATAATTCTTAAGGGCCCTAGGATTTTCAGAATTGTAAATGAGCATTGGCTTCAACTTAAAGTCGCCAGCTGCAATAGCCCCTAACAAGAGAATCAACCTGTCCTTTGAAGCCAGGCATTGACTTCTCTTCTGTAGCTTTTGAAAGTCCTAGATGGCATCTTCTTCTAATATAAGAGTGTTTTGTCTACATTGCAAATCTGTTGTTTAGTGTAGCTAGACACTGCAATTATCAGTTATCTTAGCTAGATCTTCTGGGTAACTTGCTGCAGCTTCTACATCAGCACTTGCTGCTTCACATTGCACTTTAAGTTATGCAGACACTTCTTTCTTTAAACCTCATAAACCAACCTCTGCTAGCTTCACACTTTTCTTCTGCAGCTTCCTCACCTCTCTCAGCCTTCATAGAATTGAAGAGGGTTAGGGCCTTGCTCTGGATTCTTAGGCTTTGGCTTAAAATAATGTTGTGGCTGGTTTGATCTTCTCTCCAGACCAGTAAAACTTTCTCCATATCGGCAATAGTCTGTTTTGCTTTCTTATCATTTGTGTGTTCACTGGAGTAGCACTTTCAATTTCCTTCAAGAACTTTTCCTTTGCATTCACAACTTGGCTAACTGTTTGGTGTAACAGGCCTAGCTTTCCACCTGTCTCAGCTTTCGACATGCCTTCCTCACTAAGCTTAATCATTTCTAGCTTTCGATTAAAAGTGAGAGACGTGAGACACTTCCTTTCACTTGAACACTTAAAGGCCATTGTAGGGTTATTAATTAGCCAGTTTCAATATTGCTGTGTCTCAGGGATCAGGGAGACCCAAGGAGAGGGAGAGAGAAGGGAGAACGGCTGTTGCTGGAGCAGTCAGAGCACACACAACATTTATCAATTAAGGTCAGTGTCTTACATGGGTGAGGTTCGTGGCACCTCAAAACAATTATAATAGTAACATCAAAGATCACTGATCACAAATCACCTTAACAGACATAATAATAATGAAAAAGTTTGAAATATTGCGAGAATTACCAAAACGTCACACAGAGACACAAAGTGAGCACAATCTGTTAGAAAAATGGCGCCGATAAATTTGCTCAACGCAGGGTTGCCACAAACCTTCAATTTGTAAAAAAATGCAGTATCCGCGAAGCACAATAAAACTAGGTATGCCTGTACTTCCAAGCCATGTACCCCAATGAGAGCGCATAGCAGGAGACAGAAAAACAGCCGGAGAGCCTGGCAGAGCTGCCCAGATTCAAGGCACAGGCAGAGGGTCTGGAGTCCTGTTGGTATTTCTCCCAGACCCTTCTGCCTTGTGCCCTTCCTGGGAGAGGTGAGGTGACCTTCCTGGCATTTCCAGGCAGGTCTGAGGAAAGCTCTCCAGGAGCCACTTTGCGGAGAGGCTTTGCTGGTCTCTCCCAGAAGAGTGGACACTGGGAGAACTCTACAGCCTAGCCTGGGAGACAGTGATGGGCAGGAAAGACAAGCTTCCCTTGTTCATCCCTGTTTTGTAAGGCTCTGTTCCCTGGTGGTCTCCTGTCCCCACCATGAGCTCCGAGGACTAGGACCAAGGCGCCTTCATCTCAGAAACCCAGCACCCAGCACAGGGCCTGGCATCCTGTCAGCACTTGTCATCACTCACCTGGACATCAGTTTCCTCCAAACTGATCTCGCCCCCTGTGACCCATTTCCCACCAGCTTATTTTTAATATGAATCGCTCAAGTCACTACCCTGCTAGCAACTTTTGAGGCTTCCCCACAGAGTTAAACCCAGTGTCCTTATCATGGTCCATAAAATCTGGGCCCTGCAACCTCTCCAGTCTCATCTCCCACCACACCTTATCTTCATCACTACACTCCAGCCGCATGGGCCTCACTGTGCCTGAGACGAATCTGCCTCAGGGCCTTTGCACTTGCTATTTCTTCTGCCTAGGATGCTCCTTGCTTCCCTAGTCTTCACATGGCTGGTTCCATCTTGCCATCAAGTATCTACTCAAATGTCATCTCTTTAGAGAGGCCATCCTTGACCACCTCACCTAAAAGCCCCTGTCCCCTGTCATTCTACACCATGTCTCTCCACTTCATTTTCTTCGTAGCATTTATCACTAGAGGAATGTATCTTGCTTACTGGTTACTTGTTTATTTATTAATTGCCTCTCACACTAGATATTAAGCCCCATGGGAGCAGGGGCTTGGACTTTGCTTTATTCCCCAGCACCTCGGGCAGTGCCTGGCACATCGTAAAAAACAGCACTTGCTGTTGAGTTCACCCTGATTCAGGACGATCCCATGTGTGTCAGTGTAGAACTGTGCCCACAGCATTTTCAGTGACTGACTTTTCAGAAGTAGATCACCAGACCCTTTTGCCAAGGTACTTCTGGGTGTACTTGAACTGCCAACATTTCAGTTAGTAGCCCAGCATGTTAACCATTTGTACCACTTAGGGACTCCGGCACAAAGCAGGCACTCCATAAACAGGTGCTGAATGAATGAATAAACGCTTGATAAGAAATGAGCAGGAGAAGAATCCCTGCATTTGAATTTACTGCTGTTTGTTACCTGTCCATCTACATGACTGCCCTCCCACCCTGGCCTCTACGTCCCTCTAGGGTGGAACCATGTCTTTCTCATGCCAGGCAATGTGTTCCTTGTCCCCAAGCGCAGTGCCTGGTGCCCAGCAAACACTCAACAAAAATCTAAGGGCAGGAGCCGTGACTATCCAGATCTTACTGGTCCACCATGCTATATCCTCAGAGCCTAGCATACTGCCTGGCACACAGTGGGTACATAATAAATATCTACAAAATTAATGAATGACTTCACTGAGGAGCTATGAAGTGCCAGGTACTTCCACATCCGGAAGTACAGCATGGTGGATAGGATCACAGACTGGGCTTGAGTCTTGACCCTGCCACTGTCTAGCTATGGAGACTTGGATAAGTTATTTAACTTCTCTGTGCCTCAGTTTCCCCATAGGTAAAAGGAAAAAATAACCATGACCTCCAAGTTGCTATGAACATTAGGTGAATTCGTTTAGGCAAAGGGCATAGAACTGTGCCTGGTAAACAGTCATCACCCCTTACGTTTTTCTTATTTTCTCCACAAACAGCTCTGAGAGACAGGGATTAGTGTTCACATTTTGCAGAGGAGGAAACTGAGGTTCCAAGAAGTGAAGAAGTGGCTTGCCCACCCTCATAGAGCCAGGAAGCAGCAGAGCTGTGACACTGCCACTTGTCATATATTAGATGACAAGCGGGGAGCTGGGCCTCCATCTACCCGTGGGCTTACAGTTCCCCGATGCTGGGTGCTGTATCTTGCACACATAAACCATTCAGGGCAATAACCTGGATTCCAGGCAGACAAGCTAGGTTCCCATTCATGCCTGTGCAGTCATGTTCATATTATGCTTGGCAGAAAAGAGGTAACTTCACAAGGCTGGCTAGTGGGACTCAGGCCCCAAGCAACCCCTCCCACACACACACATACACATAGTCTACAGATTTTTATTAGTTGCCAACGATAAAAAATTGTGAGATTACAACAGAGGGTCCTGGACAGAGCTGGAGAAAAATGTAGAACAAAATTCTAACTCACATAAAAAGACCAAACTTACTGCCTGACAGAGACTGGAGAAACCCCGAGAGAATGGCCCCTGGACATCCTTTTCCTCAGTAATGAAGTCACTCCCGAGATTCAACATTCAGCCAAAGATTAGACAGCCCCATAAAACAACATGAGACTAATGGGGCACAACAGTCCAGGGACAAGGACTAGAAGGCAGGAGGGGACAGGAAAGCTGGTAACAGGGAACCCAAGGTTGAGAAGGGACAATGTTGACATGTCATGGGGTTGTTAACCATTGTCATAAAACAACATGTGTACTAACTGTTTAATGAGAAACTATTTGTTCTGTAAACCTTCATCTAAAGTACAATAAGAAAAAAAAGAAAAATTGTGAGATTCCTCATCCCATTGCTGTCAAGTTGATTCCGACTCATGGCAGCTCCATTTGTTACAGAATAGAACTGTGCTCCTTAGGGTTTTCTTGGCTGTAATCTTTACGGAATCAGATCTCCAGGCCTTTCTTCCATGGCACTGCTGGGTGGGTTCAAATCGCCAACCTTTAGGTTAGTAGTTAAACCATTTGAGCCAACCTCTCTTGACAAATTAGAAAGTCTAGCCACATCAACCTTCAGGGATCTGCCTCCCCATTCCCACTGCCCCTCAACCAGGCCCGTCCGCTCTTATTCAGTTGATTAAAGCAGACTCCAAACCCATTCCACTTTGTCCCCATTCTCAACCTCTCCAGGCCCCTCCTCATTCTACCTCCCACTCTGAAGGGGCCCGAAGACTATTTCAGTGCCCTTGCCACAGTGATCTTCTTATAAAATACCAATTTTATCAGGTCGCTCCCTTGCTCAAAACTTCTAATGATTCCTCATTTCTTTCCAACATAATGTCTAAACTCCTTACTGGGACATCTGAGGTCTTCACAGCCTGGCCTCTGGCTGCCTCTCCAGGCTTGCTTCTTTTCACTTACTTCAAAGCCACCTTAAACTGCAATCACATTCTAATGGGGAAAACAGTCAATGAGTGAGTGAAGAAACAAATAACAAGATTGTAGAAGAGTTATGAAGGAACTGAACAGGGCCAGGGTGGTATGATGAAAGGTAATTTTGGTAATCGCTCTCACTTTGAGGGAGAACAATCTGGGATGGCTTCTCAGGGGAGGTGGCCTTTGAGCTGAGGCCTGGGCAGATAAGCAGAGCTGTCTGAAGAGTGACCCCAAAGGCTCATTCAGGTTGCACGGGTGGTAGATTGCAAAATGGATCCAGTCCTTCATGTCTTCCTGTATCCATGCCCCTTGTAATATAACTTCACCACCCCTCCAATCAAGAGGTAGAGTTTATTTCCCTGTTCCTTGAATCTAGACTAGCCCTGTGACTTGCTTTTTTCCTGCATTGAATTACTTTGGCACTTTTGTCAAAAATCAGTTGACTATATGTATATGGTTCTATTTTGGATTTTCTGTTTTGTTTGACTTGTCTGTGTCTACCACACTGTCATGGAGTCCCTGGGTGGTGGAAATGGTTAAGCACTTGACTGGTAACCAAAAGTTGGAGGTTTGAGTCCACCCAGAGGTGCCTCAGAAGAAAGTCTTGGCAATCTACTTCCAAAAAATCAATCATTGAAAATCCTACAGAGCACAGCTCTACTCTGACACACATGGGGTTGCCATGAGTCAGAATTTACTTTACGGCAACTGGTATACTTGCAATAATATAAGAATTATATTGAATACCACACTGTCTTAATTACTATGGCTTTATAGTAAGTTTTGAGATTAGATAATGTAAGTCTTCCAGATTTATTCTTTTTCAAAATTGTTTTGATTGATTCTAGGTCATTTGACTTTCCACATAAACTTTAGAATCAACTTCTCAATATCTACAAAAAAGACTACCAGAATTTTGATTGAGATTGTGTTGAGTTTATAGATCAGTTTGGGAAGAATTGACAACCCAACAATATGGAGTCTTCCAATCCATGAATATGGTATATCATCCCATTTATTTAAGTCTTCTCTTAATTCTCTCTTTGTGGATGTCTTCTAGTGTATAGGTCTTGGACACCTTTGGTTAAATTTATTTCCTAAGTTGTTGTTGCTATTATAATTTTTATTTTATTTTATTTTATTTTCTAATCACTTGCTGACAATATATAAAAATACAGTTGATTTTGTTTATCCTTAGCTGGAAGTTGCTTTGATCTGCCCCACACATGCATGTTCAGAGGAATGGGCAGTGTCCATATGAAGAATTTGGGAACTTCCTTTCTCCAGCTTTCTCCCATCTAGAACTCCACCCTCACTCTCCTGATTGGCACCACCCTCTCCTCCTGTTCCCAGGCCAGAACTAAGGTGACATTTCTATTGGAGTTTTAGCCATTGCACACTTCCTCATGGCTGCAACCTGCCCTCAGACTAAAACCACGAAAACTGGAAACTCACTCCCTACTGATCATTTCTTTCAAATCCCAACCCTTTCAGAAATCTGCCCACTTTTGCACACTCTCCAGAGCTTTCCAATAGCTGTGTTTTGTATTTTATCCAGACTTTACAGTTTTTATCTGCATGATGGTCAGCCTATTAGGAGCTTTCTCTGCCATCCTGAAAATGGAACTTCTTTTCTTTGGTCTTTTATGTTTCTGGTTATACAAGTATTTAAAAATAATCAATCCTGATATACCTACTGTTCTCTATTCATCTAAAACAAGAGAGAAAAAGGGAAACCAAAGACTCAGAGAAGAAAGTAGTCTACAGGACTAATAAGCTACACGAACCACAGCCTCATCTACCCTGAGACCAGAAGCACTAGATAGTGCCTGGCTACCACTATCAACTGTTCAGGTCAGAGCCGCAATAGATGGATCCTGACAGAATGGGAGAAAAATGTGGAACAGAACTCAAATTCTTAGAAAGTCCAGACTTGCTTGACCAGTTGCGACTGGAGGACTCTCTGAAACTATTGCCCTGAAACACTCTTTAAACTTTAAACCAAAATTATCCCTTACAGCCACCTTTTAGCTAAATAACAGATTGGCTCATAAAATAATATTATCTGTGAGTAATGAGCTCCTTTGAAAAATCATCTATATGAGACCAAATGGTCAAAAATTACTCTAAAGCAAAGATGAGAAGGTAAGGGGACAGGGAAACTAGGGTACTGAAGATGGTACAACCAGAATGGAATGAATGAGAATGATGATATATTGCGAAAAATCTAACCAATATCACTGAATAATTTGTGTAGAAATTGTTAAATGGGAACTTAATTTTCTGCGTAAACTTCCACCTTAATCATAATAAAACACTATTTTTAAATAATAATAAATCCATAAAAAGGAATTATTACCTGAAGTTTTTTTCTCTTTCACATCTGAAAATTGGTACATCTTCTAAAGGATATTTCTACTTCTCATGTTTCCTGAGAAAAAAGAAATTTCAACTTTCTGTTGGTTTTTTTTTTTTGTTTCCCTTTTGAATTATGCTCCTCAGTACAATGACACCAACCGTTATTTTAAGGTTAGAGAGAGGGTGTTAAAGGCAAAATCAGAAACAGAAAATATCTTCTTACAGAGGTTTTTAAAAATGAGATTAAAGTCAGATCTTCAGGTTGAATACTGGGTCATCAATAACCCAGGCATTTAATTTAAATGGTTTACTTGAAATTTCCAAGATAGTCAGTTCAATCTCCTTTACCCGAATAAAATACCAGCTTCTTGGCTATCAACTTAGCAGACTGATGCGTCTCTGTATCAAATGGTACCACTATACACTTACAGCACAAAATACCTTGGCCCTCTGAATTTGATCTATGTGAAGAAGCAATTCTTGTTGTGGACAGCACTTCAGGGTTTGGGGAATATTTCATACTCTTTCATTTAATCTTCACAACAACCTTGAGAAATTATAATTCCCGCTGAACAGATGAGAAAACAGAGGCCCCAGTCTTCCTTCAGGAGGTTACCTGTAGCTTAATGTCTGGAAAGTCTGTGTATGTTATAAATCATCTGAAAAATGGCTTTATCCCTCCCTCTGGTAGTTCAAAAATAATTGCCTTTCTTTCCCTTGATAAAATAAAATGAGGATACATATGATAGAGTTATATATAATAAATAACCGTATCTTAAGTTTCGAATACTTGCTTTATCACAATAAACTGTGTAACTTCAGGCAAGTTATCTCACTTCCTTCTGCTTAGGTTTTCACAACTGTAAAATAGAAATAATAATAGAACTTATCTGAAACAGCACCACTTCATAAATATTAGCTAGCAGTACTATTGTGATGGTGGTTATTCTTATGTTCCTGGCAGTATGTCAAGTGCTTTGCACATCCTATTATCTATTTTGTCTGTCTGTATTTACAGACGAGGCAGTGGTGGTTCAGTGGCAGAATTCTCCCCTTCCATGCAGAGACCAGAGTTCAATTCCCAGTCAATGCGCCTCATGTGCAGCTACCACCTGTCTGTCAGTGGAGACTTGTGTGTTGCTATGATGCTGAATAAGTTTCAGTGGAGCTTCCAGACTAAGATGGACTAGGAACAAAGGCCAACGATCTACTTCCGAAAATCAGCCAATGAAAATCCTATGGATCACAGCGGTCCGATCCATAAGCATTCTGTTCTGTTGTACTTGAGGTTGCCATGAGTCAGGGGCCAACTCAGCAGCAGCTATCAACAACAACATATCTACAGATAGATATCTGTTAATACCCATTTACGTTATCTAATTCAACCATCTCAGTAACTTGGCAAAGTAGATTCTGTTATCCCGAGGCTCTGAAGCATTAAGAAACTTCCCCAACTTTGAACACTTATTGGTTTAGAAGTCCAAACATTTTAGAAAATACTGTGACCTTCAAGACTTGCTTACAATACCAGTTCGATTGTCAGCAAGCCACTTTGCCTTCACCAGCCTCAGTTTCCTCATCTGGAAGATGGGGATAACCAATCTCTGCCTCCTCTACATACTTATTGTGGGGACCAGCTGAGACTATGGCTGTGAAAATACTTTGTCATAATTCAGTCTAGAGACTCCTGTATTCAAGCTTCCTGAGGGGTTCTACGTCTGTTTTGCTCATGGCTGTATCCCTAAATCCGAGCACCTTAAGCGGGACATACCAGTTGTCATCGAATCAACGCTCCCTCATAGCAGCCCCATGTATGTCAGAGTAAAACCGTGCTCCATAGGGTTTTCAATGGCTGATTTTTCAGAAGTAGATCACTAGGCCTCTCTTCCGAGGTGCCTCCGAATAAACTCGAACTGCCAACCTCTCAGTTAGCAGCCGAGAGCTTAACCGTTTGCACCACCCAGAGACAGTAGGTGCCCAATTAAAAGTACCTGGATGAATGGGCAAGCTGAAGCTTGCTAGTGCTTCAGCTGAGCAGAGATTTATCACAGAAGTAGTGTCCTAAATAATCCCCTAAATTCAAGCAGCCCTGTGGTCCTCTGAAAAAGAGCCTGAGGGGTAGTTACAATATTTACTCTAGGTTTGCCTGTGATTTCAAAGAGGAAAACAGAGCCCACGTCCCAGAAGGGAATGGGGCATCTTTATGCAGGAAGCAGCTGTGCCAGAGGGAAGCATGGTATCTTTGCAAAGGCTGTGGTCATCATGCCCCAGCCTGCCCATGAGGCCCTCTCCACAGGGAAGGCAGGTCAATCAGGTGTATCATAAACTGGAGTTTACCAAAAACAAGCAAACCCATTGCCATCGAGTTGATTCTCACTCATGGCAACCCCGTATGTTACAGAGTAGAACTACTCCATAGAGATTTATTGGCTGAAATCTTTATGGAAGCAGATCGCCAGGCCTTTCTTCCACAGCACCACTGAGTATATTCAAACCACCAATGTTTAGGCTGATAGTTGAGCACAAACCATTTTTGCCACCCAGGAATCAACCAAAGTTTACATAGAAAAAAATAAATGTTGATTTCATTTCTGCCCTTATTTTGCTGACTCAGAGCTCAGAGCTCAGGGAATGAAGAAAACATTTTAAGTCATTCATTGACTTGCCTGCAACCACCCCTGCTTTCAACTTGCATTGTCCCTCCTTTCCTCTGCAGAGATGAAGTGCTCATTAGTTTTCTACTGTTTCTTGGAGGAAGCATAGATCTGATGATGAATCCTGCCTGGAAGAATGAAGAACACCCTCCAGAGGAAGTCATTTATTTGTTTGCAGATGAGGATGCAGAGGAAACTAATTAAGGCTTTTCTTCTTCATTTAAGTTCCATTTTTAAATTCTCCATTACCAAAAGCCCAAAGGAATCTGCTTTCAGGTCCCCAGTGACTTGGGCAGCTAGATTCTAAGAAAAAGCTGCTGGGAGTCAAAGAATACAGGAAACAACTTGCAGGCATTGGGAGAGAGAGGTCTTGGGGGAGGAACAAGAGTTCCCTGCTCTCTTCTCCTGGCCCCCTGTAGTTGTGACGCTCCTTCATAAGGATGGTCTGTCGCAGACACAAGATGATTATACCCACTCATTGCAGAAATGCAGACCCTACCACTTCTGCCCTTCATTAGTGTTTACCTAGGGCAAGGTGCTTACCCTTTTTGAGGCTCAGTTTTCTCATCTATAAATGGGAATAGTATATGACTACATCAGAGTTGTTTTGAAAAATCCAGCCACAGCTTCCTTAGAAAGCTAGAAATAGAAATACCATAGGATCCAGCAATCCCACTCCTAGGAATGTATCCTAGAGAAATAAGAGCCATCACATGAACAGACATATGCACACCCATGTTCATTACAGCATTGTTCACAATAGCAAAAAGATGGAAACAACCTAGATGCCCATCGATAGACGAATGGATAAACAAACTATGGTACATACACACAATGGAGTACTATGCAACCATAAAGAACAATGATGAATCTGTGAAGCATCTCATAACATGGATGAAACTGAAGGACATTATGCTGAGTGAAATAAGTCAATCACAAAAGGACAAATACTGTATGAGAACTTTACTGTAAAAACTCATGAAAAAGTTTACACACAAAAAGAAACAATCTTTGTTGTTTACAAGGGATGGGGGGGAATACTAAATAGACAATAGATAAGTTCTAACTTTGGTGAAGGGTAAGACAGTACACAATACTGGGGAAGCCAACAAAACTTCTACAAGGAAAGGTCATGGAAGCTCTGTAGACACATCCAAACTCCCTGAGGGACGGAATTGCTGGGCGGAGGGCTGTGGGGACCATGGTCTTGGGGAACATCTAGCTCAATTGGCATAACACAGTTTATAAAGACAATGTTCTGCATTCTACCTTGGTGAGTAGCGT
>NW_004443937.1:8434688-8487246 GCF_000243295.1 Trichechus manatus latirostris
GGGGACAGGAAAGCTGGTAATAGGGAACCCAAGGTTGAGAAGGGACAGTGTTGACATGTCATTGGGTTGTTAACCATTGTCATAAAACAATACGTATACTGTTTAATGACAAACTATTTGTTCTGTAAACCTTCATCTAAAGTACAATAAAAAAAAATTTTTAAAAAAAGAGAAAAATCTAGCCACATATTGAATAACAAATTAATCTGGTCAATGGGGAAGGGCTTATAATAGTGTAAGCTGTCATTAATTGTATTATTACTGGTACATGTCTCATCTTCCCGAGGAGTCCTGGTGGCATAATGGTTAAAGCGCTCAGCTCCTAAGCAAAAGGTCCAGGATTCAAACCCACCAGCCACTCCACAGGAGAAAGATGTGGCAGTCTGCTTCCATAAAGATTTACAGCCTTGGAAACCCTATGGTGGAGTTCTACTCTATCCTACAGGGTCGCTATGAGTCAGAATTGACTCCACAGCAATGGGTTTGGGTTCTCATCTTTCCCACCTCTAGAGACAATGAGTTCATTTAGGGCAAGGTCCATGTCTTGTCCAGCAGTGAAACACAGATCAAAATGAACAGGCTTTGAGATGAGATGTTGTTGTTGTTAGCTGCCATCAGGTCAGCTTCTGCTCATGGTGATCTTACGCAAATTAGAATCAAACATTGACCGATCCTGCACCATCTTCATAATCTTTGATATGTTTGAGCCCATTGCTGCGGCTATTGTGTCAATCCATTTCATTGAGGGTTTCCCTTGTTTTCGCTGACCCTCTCCTTTACCAAGCATGATGTCCTTTTCTTGTGATTGGTCTTTCTTGATGATGTGTCTAAAGTAAACAAGCGCCTCACCATCCTCGTTTCTAAGGAGCATTCTTGTTGTATTTCTTGTAAGACTGACTTGTTCATCCTTCTGACAGTACATGGTATATTCAATATTCATTGCCAACACCACAGTTTGAATGCATCAATTCTTCTTCTGTCTTCTCTTTTCATTGTCCAATCTTTCACATGCATATGAGGTGATTGAAAAGATCATGGCTTGGGACAGGTGCACCTTAGTCATCAAAGTGACATTTGCATTTTAGAACTTTAAAGAGGTCTTTTGCAGCAGGTTTGCCAAATGCAATGTTTTGTTTGAATTTTGGACTGCTGCTTCCATGGACATTGATTGTTGATCCAAATAGAATGAAATCATTGACAACTTCAGTTTTTTTCTCCATTTATCATTATGTTGTTTATCAGTCCAGTTGTTAGGATTTTCATTTTCTTTATGTTAAGGTGTAATCCACATTCAAGGCCATAGTCTTTGACCTTCATCAGTAAGTGCTTCAAGTTGCCTTCACTTTCAGCAAGCAAGTGTGTGTCACCTGCGTATCTCAGGTTATTAATGAGTCTTACACCAGTTCCAATGCTTCGTTCTTCTTCATATAGTCCAGCTTCTCAGATAATTTGTTCATCATACAGACTGAATAGTAGAGTGAAAGGTGAAAGGATACAACCCTGAGATAAACCTCGACTTAAATTTTACCTTCACCACGTCCTGGCCATGTCAACATGGGCAACTTTCTTGATCCAAGACTCGGTTTTCTCTTCTAGAAAATAGATGTCATAATATTTTCCTCTTAGGGGTGCTGTGAGGATTAAATTAAATAACAAATTAACAGTTACTGACACCTGTTCAAATGCTCAGATGGGTATTCATTCTCTTCTCCTTTTTCTTCTCCCAAGACACTTGTTTTTATAACCCCCACAGTCTACCACGATGGGAATTCTGCACATAGTGTGTGCCAAATTAATGATTGCTAGATAAATAATTGGACCAAATAAATACTTGTTCTAGACCAATTGGCTAATTTACTCAACCTTATAGTGCAGCAAAAGAGTCATTTCCCACAAAGCATCACAGTCCCCAAAATACTACTCTCTTTAACGCAGGAGTAATTAATAGGAGGGATGAACATTCAGTTATTAAAAGCAATGAGATAGATGTCAATGGACTGGAATGAAAATCATCACCATCATCATCATTGTCTCTTATGTAGCCCTAACTCCACAGTCGGCATTGTCCTGAGAGTTTTACAAATATTCATTCACTTACTCCTCATAACAACCCTACTGTTGCAGGTATGTTATTAATCCCATTTTATACATAAGGAAACTGAGACACAAAAAGGTTTAAAGAAGGTCTCCAAGCATATGAAAGATGAAATTCGAGTCCCAGGACCATGATTAGAATTCCCAACTATGTGAAAAGTAGATTTTTTTTAAAACACACATAGTGATGAGTTTAGGCCAACTACAAAGTTAGAGGGCACAGTCCCCAAGACCACACTCACTTCTGACACCAACTACAAGTTCAAGGCATTCCCAAAACCCTTAGGTTCTATAATTCACTAGAAGGACTCATGGAACTCACTGAAAACTATTATGCTCACAGTTACAGTTTAATACAAAGGATACAAAATAAAATCAGCCAAGAGAAGAAACACATAGGATAGATTCTAGTCTGGGGAAATACCAGACCTGGAGCTTCCATTGTCCTTTCCCCATTGAATCATGCATTCATTACTTTCTCCATATTGATGTGTGACAGAGTCCTGTCAACCAGGGAAGTTCTTCTAAGCCTCAATGTTCAGCCTTTTTAGTGAGATTCTATTATGTAGGCATGATTGATGGATTGATTGATTTCCCACATGGTTAATCTCAGTCTCCAGGTCAACTAACACTGCATGACCCAAAGCCCCCACTCTAAACACATCATAGGTCTTTCTAAGGTGGGGCCAGCCCCCACCCCAAATCACATTGTTACTATCTGGTTAGCCCAAAGCTCCCGAGAAAACAAAAATTACCTCTCAGGAGCCAAGTGCAAAGGACAGACCTCCTTTTTGGCAAGGAAAAATTCTTTACTACACACTCTCAAATATATTTGCATTTTCATTTATACAGATATGTATATAAATGCATAGAAAAAAGACTGGAAGGAAACACACTAAACTGTTAACAGAACTGAATACAGGGGAACCTAAAGATTTCACTCTATATAACCTTCCTATATTTCTCTATCTTTTGATCTTTTCCAGTGAGGATATATTTGTATATTACTTGTAGTAATAATTATTTTAAAACTTTGTTCAAAGAATAAATAAAAAAGAGAAAAGAAAACAAACTCAATTGTTGTCTCCAGGCCGGAGACCAAAATGTTACCTGCATGAGAAACACAGATTATAAATCATTTTGAAACCATAATCCAACCACCTCATGGAACCTACATTATTCATGTTCTCTCCCATTTCTTTTCTTATTAGAAGAGTCATAGATTTTTTAAAAAGAACTCGAGTGCTATTAGAAGCAGAGGAATGAAGTAATAAATACAATAGTGTCTACTGTATACCAGGTACCTGCATTATTTCAATTAATCCTCACAATAACACTGCAAAATATTACTCACAAAAGGTATTAAGAGCTCCTGGTTCCCCCAGATTCCCAGACCACAGGTGGCCCTGGTTCCAGTATGTGGCACTGACCTATGTTGGCCCCCGTCAGGCTCTGTCCCCAAATTCAATAGCATCCTGAATCCCAAAATGATCTGGTCTAAATTTAAGGTTAACTATGTTGGCGCAGGAGCCCTGGCAGCTCAATGGTTAAGAGCTCGGCTGCTAACCAAAATGTTGGCAATTTGAATTCACCATCCGCTCCTTGGAAACCCTATGGGGCAGTTCTGCTCTGTCCTATAGGGTCACTATGAGTTAGAATCGACTCAAAAGCAATGAATTTGGTTTTATATTGGCTCAGGAGCCTTGCTGGCACAGTGGTTAAGAGCTCAGCTGTTAAACCAAAGGTCAGCAGTTTGAATCCACCAGCAGCTCTTTGGAAACCCTGTGGGGCAGTTCTACTCTGTCTTATAGGGTCGCTATGAGTCCAAATCCACTTGATGGCAACAGGTTTGGGGTTTGGTTATATTGGCACAGTGGTTAAGAGCTCAACTGCTAAACAAAAGGTCAGCAGTTCGAATCCACCAGCCACTCTCTGGAAACCATACAGGGCAGTTCTACTCTGTCCTATGGGGTTGCTATGAGTCGGAATCAACTCTACAGAAATGGGTTCGGTTTTCTGGTTTTTTATTATGGGAATGGAGTTGAAAACAGTTCATGTGCTCAGCTGCTAACTGACAGGTTGGAGGTTCCAATCCACCCAGCAGCACCTCAGAAGAAAGGCCTGGTGATCTAGTTCTGAAAACTCAGCCATTGAAAACCCGATGAAGTACAGTTCCACTCTGACACACATGGGGTCACCATGAGTCAGAGTCTCTTTGATAGCAACTAATTATTATGGTGACACATTTTCTAAACCAAAAAGCAAACTCAGAGTCTAACAGTTGAATAGTATTCTCCTTCAGGTGTGAAAATCAACCTGGGAAGTTGTCCTTTTGACACCAAAGTGGGGTCACTCCAGGAACAGTTCAATGGTTTATGAAGACCACAGGCAGAGCATTGTGCACTGGTACTGTCCCAGAAGCTTCGTATTCCCACAGCACCCTGGGTACACCTGGGGCCCGACTCTCACCACAGGCATGGGTGCTGGTGCCTGGCAGGTGTCACACCCACTGGTCTGTGACCTGGAGGACAGAGGCACTGGTTTTCTCTGCACGCCCAGCACGCAGGGCAAAGGTGGGTACAGAGACAGTGCTCAGAAAAGAGAAAAAGGGAGAGATAAATAAAGGAAAGGGGGGAGAGAGAGAGGAAGGGGGAAGGAAAGAAGAAAAAAATGTAGAAGGGAAGGAGGAGAAGAAACGGAAGGCAGTGAAGATGGAAACAGAGGAAAGGGAAGCAAAGAGCCAGGGAGGAAAGACCCAAACCAGAGAAAGATGAAGCCTATAGTTACTCTCCTTATCAAGCCACTGAGTCTGGCCTCTGGAAAAGATTCTACAGGTGAAATGACCTGCACAGGGAAAGAGGCTCCCCTTCCCCTACATCTGTCACCCAGGACCTAGCCCCTCCTGCTGACTGCAGTCACAGCCTAGAGTCTTCACCACCTGCCGACCAGCCTTCAGTGGGACTCCATGCAGGTGGCTGCCCCGCCAGCCACTGCCAACTTGTGGCTTACCTTGCTCCTGGCTTCCAGGGCAACCTGGAGACTTATGGGCTCTCCAAAGAGGTAGCGGAAGTCATCAGGAGGTAGTGCAGGCCAGGTGTGGGCAGGACGTGGGAGACACCTCGTTACCTTGGTCAGGGGTCATGTGCACACATGGAGTATCTGGATTTCAGCCAGGTTTCTCCAAACACCCTGTGGAGTAAGTAAAGAAACAGAAACTACAGACCATACAATCCATAATGAGTTGAATGACCATCCCCAAGAGAGTGGTGTACGATGAAGTCACACGTGCCTGAAAGGGACGCCTATGCCCAGTCCCACTCAAAGTGTGTACTGATGACTTGGGCTAGGGCACAGAGAGCATGCTAATAGATTGTGTGGGCAGCACAGAGCTGAGCAGGCTGCCAAATTGTTGATAAGAGAATTAGGACCCAGAAATATCTGAACAGGCTGAACTATATAGTATGAATCCAGCAAGGCAAGACTTGGATGGGGACTGATGGTTTAAAGCCCTGTACTTGGGCCCCAAAATGCAGCTGTCCAAATCCCAGAGGGGGTGGCGCAACATAACGAAGGCACACAGGTCAGAAAGACGAGATGTCATTGTATGCAAAGAGCTTGGGGCATCTGCCAGGGAGAGCTGCAGTGATAGATTGTGAGGATAGGAATAGAGTGAGTTTCCTATTCCACCTTGCTTGGATCAAACCCTCCAGGGCAGCAGTGCTTCTCAATCTGGGTCCCACCCTTTAAGAAGGACAGTGGAAAACTGGTGCCCATACAATGAAAGAAAACCCTGGTGACACAGGGGTTAATTAAGAGTTTGGCTGCTAACCAAAAAGGCTGGCAGTTTGAATCCACCAGGCGCTCCTTGGAAACCCTATGGGGCAATTCTACTTTGTCCTATAAGGTCACTATGAGTCTGAATCGACTTGATGTTAATGAGTTTTTTTTTTTTTAAATATAATGAAAGAAGCCCTGGTGGCATAATGGTTAAAAGCTCAGCAGCTAACCAACAGGTTGGCAGTTCAAATCCACCAGCCCCCCCTTAGAAATCCCGTGGGGCTGTTCTACTCTGTTCTATAGGGTTGCTATGAGTCAGAATTTACTCAAAGGCAACGGGTTTGGTTTCGGTCTGGTTATACAATGAAACGTTATGAGGATGGTGATGGGGACTGAAGCTATGTCACATGAGCAATGGCTGAAAGAGCTATCTATGTTTAGCCTGGAGAAGAAACTCCGGGGGGACATGAGAGTTGTTCTAAAATATTTGAAGGGCTGTCATAGGGAAGATGAATTTAAATTTGTTCTGTGTGACTTCACAGGGTGAAGCCAGGGCAATGAAAGTGACATCATGCCAGACTTAAGACAGATTGGCGCTTTCTAGCAGTCAGAGCTGTCCATGCTGAAACAGGTCGTCTCCAGATACACTGAGCTCCCCATCATTGGAAGTAATCAAGCACAGCCAGAAGGACAACCTCTTAGGAGTGTTGAGAAGGGTATTAACTGGCCAAGAGGACCTCTGTAGGACCTTTCATTTCCAAGAATTAAGCCTTTTCCCAGGAAGACCACAGGAGGTAGAGCTGGAGAAGAAATGTCCCATAAAGCAAGGTGTCTCTCCAGGCACCTTTTTCTTAAATTCTCTGGCTGAAGACAGGAGGCAAACACTTTCAACAGCTGCCATCCCACTGATTCCTTTTCCTAAATCAAGCTCCCCGGGGCCTCTCCTGGGCTTGAGCCGGAGGCAAGGACCTTATGAAGTCCATAAAGTAATTAAGTCCATGATATCATCTGTCGACTTGTCCCAAAGAACACTGAAACCCCTAGGACCGGGGCCAGGTTTCCTCAAATTACCATTCTTGTGGCAGATTCTGGGCTTTTGTCCCTGCGGGCCCAGGCCTCAGCAACGCGCCTTGTACCACGTGGCGACGGAAATAGAGCTGAACACCAGGACCCGGGCTGTTGCCCAGGAAGGGGACATCCAGTCAAGGACATTGGCAAAGCGGCCTCTAGCATCCCTGTCCACTGCTACTCTCCACCAGAGTTTGCCGTTGTTTTCCTCTTAATAAGCCAGGCAGAGTAGTGCACAGGAGGTGAACCTCAGCTTAGGGAAGCCATGAGCAGAGAGACATCCTGAGGTGGACAGGGCTGGCAAGTCTCAGGTACTGTTGAGCAGAATTGGTTCCAGAGAGCATCTGATGTGTTTGCTCAGCACATGTCAGTGAGTGCTCACTATGTGCTGAGCATTTGGCTCCAGCAATGAACAAGGCAGACTCAATTCTAACAGTGGGAAGAAAAGCAACAAGAAGTAAATATTCTCTCCTGTGACAATCAAGGACACTGGAGCCCAGAGAGGTTGAGTGACTTGGCCAGGGTCACACAGTGACTTGGCCAAGGCTGAGGGCAAAACTCAGGACTATTCCCACCCTCATTCAAGGCATTCATAAACAGAAAGATCAGCCTCAATGGGCCCAGAAGCACCAGGAGGCCCTTCCATCCCCCAATCCACTGGCTCTGTCATTTCTGGAGCCTCTTTTTTGGGGAATTAGAATTTGTTGTGAATAAAAATTCCTAAACAGGTAGAAAATCTACAATCTTTGGGTACTTGAAAGAGGTGGGGGAACCCATAGAGCAGACAAAGAAAAGGCTTGGATGGTGCAAAGACAGATCTATCTTCTTCCCAAATGTCCTCTTCTTGGGGGACCATGTTTGAATCCTGATTCAAATAAATCAACTTTAAATATATATATTCAATATTGAGTTTATGACGTGCTGGGAATGGTATTAACTGGCCAAGAGGACCTCTGTAGAACCTTTCATTTCCAAGAACTAAGCCTTTTCCTGGGACACCGCAGGAGGCAGAGCTGGGGAAGAAATGTCCCATAAAGCAAGGTGTCTCAAGGCCCCTTTTTCTTAAATTCTCTGGCTGGAGGCAGGAACCAAGCACTTTCAACAGCTGCCATCCCATTCATTCCTTTTCCTAAATTAAGCTCCCTGGGGCCTCTCCTGGGCTGGGAATGATTATTTGGTGATAGCTGCACAATGATTAATGTAATTGTGTCACTAAATTGTACATGTGAAAAACATTAAATAGGCAAATGTGTTATATATATTTACAACAATAAATAAATAAATTCAATTATCAGCAATTACATATGGGTCAACCTAATACATCCTGCAAGAGTCCCTAGGTGGTGCAAATGGTTAATGTCCTTGCTGCTAACTGAAATGTTGGAGTTTCAAGTCCATCCAAAGGCCTGGTGATCTACTTCCAAAAAATCAGCCATTGAAAACACTGCAGAGCACAGTTCTACTCTGATACACACGGTGTCATCATGAGTTGGAGTCAACTCATTGGCAACTGGAATGGTATAATACTTTCTCAAGTGTTTGTGGATGAAATGACACATTTCTAGGATTTCCTTCAAAATAATCTACTGGAGAGATGGGAGGTTGATTGGGGCAGGGTGGGGGGTGGGTGAGAAATGCACAAGATTGGCCATGAGCTGATAGTTGCTGAAACCAAGTGCTGGATACATGACAGCTCATTATACTATTCTCTGTACTCTTGTCTATGTTTGCAATTTTCAATAATTAAAGATTTAAAAAGCAAATGTTGCCAATATTTTCAGCACCACTGCTAATGTCACAGACTAGAAAGAGAATTTTAAAAGGATGCAAATATTTTGCAAAGGTCAGTTTTGGTGTCCATGATGATGTTAATGCTTATTAGTCTTCCCAGAAGCCGCTTGAACAAATTGCTGTTGAGCAGGGCAGGGCCTGAGAAAAGCACTCTAATTAAAAACAGGGCAAAAAGTTGCTCAACTGCACTTCTTTTTTCCCAGGGACCAATTTGCTGGGTTCTTCATGGGAGGAGGGGGAGGAGGGATGGTTCCTCTGCAGAACCTCCTAGAAGATGTGAGGGTCTCTTGCCCCTTTAATTGCTTCATATTGGTCTCGGAGCCCTGGCTCCAGTGATCCACCAGCAAGCCTGCTTTGAAGACTCAAGCAATCCCCTCTGTAGAGCCTGGCCCATCCCAAAACCAGCTGCTCAGATGCCTTCTCTAAATATAAGCTTTGTGTGATGATGCCTCCCTTTGGCTGCCTGACAGAGCCAGGCTGAAAGTCCAAGCTGATTAGTCCTGAGCTAATTTTTACCTGTGTCCACCTGTTGATGTCAGTTTCCAGAGGTCCTGAATGGGGCAGTCATGTGGCGTGGTTATATGACAGACTGTCTTTGGGGCAGGATTTTCCATGGTATAAGGTGAGCTCCACAACTGTACGTCATCACTGACCCAGCATTAAATACCACTGACTCACACAGTGGTATTCCTTCATCAATTCTCTTGAAATCTTGCTGATTACTGCAAGGAGAAAATCTCACTTTGGTATGTCTTCAATACTTCTCTAATGCTAGATAGGAGCCCTGGTGGCACAGTAGTTAAGAACTCAGTTGCTAACCAAACGGTCACCAGTTTAAATCCACCAGCTGCTCCTTGGAAACCCTATGGGGCAGTTGCACTCTGTCCTACAGGGTCACTATGAGTCAGAATCAGCTTGATGGCAATGGGTTTGGTTTTGGTTTTAATGCTAGCTAATCTCCCTTTTTAAGAAAAAAAGAGAGCAAGCCTCAAGTTTAATATTTTTTCAGACAAAAATATTTAGCTAAAATTGAGTAACTTTATTTGATCTTCATTATGCTTAATTCTATAGCCACTTTCTATTAATGGAAATTACACTGGTTTCCCATGGATAATCATGAGACAATATAAAGAAATGTTAAGTAAATGTCATTCCAGTATTCTGCAAATCATGAAGAAACAGAAACATATTTAGCACAGAGCTAATGAAGTTTTGATGGGCCCTTCCTGAAGCTGCCCCAGCACCACCCAACACAAGAGAAAGCATGCGGAAGGGGAAGTTAGAGTGGAGAGAGAACACAGTCTCACCCAATTGGGATTAAGATATTTAACTTTTGCAAATTCTACAAAAGTATAGGGCCATATGAACATATTTTGTATTTTTCTTAAAAAGGGGTCCTCAGTGACTTGGCCTAGAACTCCAGGAGTCATCCTTGAGTTTTCCCTCAAATTCCACTCATCATCTCCATCTGTGATAGCTATAACCATTATCATCATCACCACCGTCATCATTGTCACCATCACCATCATCACCACCTCACCACCATCACCATACCATAATCATCATCACAATTACAGTTGTCATCATCATTGTAACCATCACCATAATCACATCATCACCATCAGTGGCTAATAGCGTTTACTGAATGTTTCTTTATGAGCCAGGCACTATGCTTAGCCTCCATGTTAGTTATCTCAATGAATCCTCCCAACACACCTGTAAACAGAGATAGTGTTATCTAGCCTATTTTACAGATGATGAAACAGATTTGGAGAGGTTAAGTGACTTATTCGTGTTTACACACCAAATAAGTGGCAGACTCAAGAGCTGAACCCAAATCCATCATCAAAGTCTAAGCTCTTAATCACTACAACTTCCCACCCTTGGTTCAATCACTGGCCTCGCTTAGGCCTTTAGTATTTTTTTCCTGAAATTCAATACTACCTAACCAATCTTCCTGCCTTCTATCTTCCTCCACCCTAACAGGAAGAAACCCATCCTTTTCTCAGTCGCCAGCATGATCTATAAAACACGCAGATCTGCCCCTGACACTCACCTGCCTAAAATCTTCAAAGGAGCTCCACCACCTACATAGTTACTATAAACCCTTTGCACCTATTGGAGTTCCTTGATGGGAATAAAAATATCCGAGGGCAAAGAATTTATTGGAAGAACACTAGGTAGCTCACTTAGCTAAGCATGAAGCCTAAAATATAATAAGTACTCATGATGAGTTTATCGAATGGCCAAATGAATGAAAGAATAAGTGAATGAATGGAGCAGGCAGCTTGGTGTAGTCTCGTGGTTTCTAAGAAGAACTGTAGAGATCCATGGAATTGCTTTGGACCACACATAATGCCCACCTCCTCTACTACTTTAATGTCTTATGAATTGGGAGGATTCTTGTAAGTAAAGCACCAAACTGGACCCTGGAGATCTGCATTCTAGTCTTGGCTCCACCACTCACCAGGTGGGTTACCTTGGGCTAAGCAAGTCATCTCTCTTAGCCTCAGTTTCCACACCAGCTAGATGGCCACATCCAGCAACTCTAAGTGGCTCATATTCAGGGAGAAGAGCATTGCAGGGTGATTGCACAAACATTGGGTAAGCCCAGCTCAAGTTCTCTGTTTCTGCAGGTCAACTTTCTTAATTGTATTTCTTTTTAGTTAATATTAAAATGAGCTCTACCTAACCACAAGGAATGGTGGGGTCATGAGGGCAACGATAGGAAGAGGGCCTTGTTTAGGCGAAAGAGAACCTTGGGGTTTAATAGCTGCTGCTAATAATTCACCAAACACATTTCCAGCATCAGGGTAAGTCGGAGGAAGTTGACAATTAAAGATGGATGAGAGTTGAAACCTACCCACTCTCCAGCAAGTGGACAACACAATAAAACCGCAAATTAAGGTTATATATTTGTGTGTGTGTGTGTGTATGTGTGTGTGTTTACACACTCACTGGAAAAGTATTAGAAAATTATTCCAACACTAACCCATATAGGTAGAAAACTGAGACTCAGAGTGGCTAAGTATCCACTTCTTGAACTACTGTTGATTTTGTATCAGCTGTCTCGACAAGCCAGGTCCCTGATTCCACACTTAGTGCATGCCAACCCTTCGATCAAAATCCATACGTAAGTCTCTCCTAAAACACATAGCACCTGCTCCTCATCAGAGGATTAGGCCAGGCAATCTTGGAGAAGGCAGTAGTGCCCTGAGTACATGTGAGGCAGACACTGACCCGTTCCTCCATGTGAACTCAACGTACTGTTTTCACTCTAAGTGGGTGGGCACCAACCTACCATCAACCTGCCAAAAATCTTTTGTGCTCTTTGGGCTCAAGCCCAAGGTCTTCACATCAACCCCCAGGGAGCAGTGGAATTGGGCCCAGAAGGTAGAAACATCTGGAAAGTAGAAAATAGACATGTATTACCCTTGGGACTAGAGCAATCCTCACCTTGCACACACGTGCTCACTAACAGGCCCTGGACTCATATTTCAGACGAGTGGAGATGGGGCCAACACATGGGGGTAATGGCATGGCCTGGGGGTGGAGTTGGGACCTGTGGATGGACCTCTAAGAGAGGCCCTACTAACCACCATGCAGGCAAAGGTGCACTGAGACTCGCATTCTCATGGGTGGCTGGCAGGAGAAAAAGGTGTTAGCACAACCTTTCTAGAAAGCAATTCATCAGTAAGTATCAGAAGTCTTAAGAATGTTCATGCCCTTTGATGCCATAATTCCACTTTGCGGACTCTGAATGAAGGAAATAATCATAGATGAACACAAAAACGTGAGTACAAAGTTTGTGCACAGCATTATTTATATATAAGTTTGTAGCATTAACTATAATAGTAAAAAATTAAAAATTAGAAAAGAAAGAAAAACAATTAAATGCCCACTATCATGGAAATAGTTATATAAATGAAGTATGACAGAAAAATTAGGACGTCTTTAAAAAGTCATGCTTATGAAGAATGTTTACTCATAAGTGCTAAGAGAAAGAAGCAGAAGACAAAGTTATAAAAAGACCATGTCTACAGCTATATTAAAGAAGACAGCCTGGAAGGAACTATCATGAAATAATAATTGGGTTATATCTAAATGGTATGATTCTAGGCGATTTTTATCTCTTACCATGTTTTTCAAATGTCCTGTAGTTAACCTGAATTGCTTTTATAATCAGAAAAATGGAGGAGCATCTTTTCAGCCTCAGCATCACAGAACTCTCCTAGCCAGTTTGCCTGGACATGCTCTGTAAGCACTCAAGCATCACATCCTCCTCGATCAGCCAACACCAATTCTGTATTTATTTGTCTGACATCACCTCTGGTTGACACTGCATCTGATCTTGGGCCAAGCCCTGTTTTCACTTTCCTACAGCTCTCCTGATGCCGCTGTTTAGTTGATGTGTAACCTGGAACCTCAGTTACAGCCTCAGTTTCCACATCCGTAAAATGGACACATCCAGCAATTCTCAATTACCACCCTCTGTGTCTTGAGATCCTGGTTGTTCCCGGCCTCAGTCCATGATGGCTTAAGGAGCCTCACCCTGGTGAGCTCCTGGGGCCACTCTGATATTGTGAGATTCAAACTGTTTCCTTCCAAGGGACTATGAATGCAAGGGGCAACGAGGCTACTGGAAGATTCCTGGACTGCTCCTGAATGCATTTGCGGTAACCTAGAAATCAGCTCTTCCTTTGTCTGCATGAACAGACTGCTTTGGCCCATCACCCAGGACACAGAATGCATCCTCTTTAAGGCTCCCATGAGACGTACACTCACACCAGGTGTATCAGGCAAGGTCCTGGCAGCAAACTGCCAGCACACTCAAGTTAGGATCATTTGAGGAGCATTTAATAAAGAGAAAATTCACAAAGGTGTGAGCAGGGTATAGACAAATCCCAAGGGATCATATAGTTAGCTGAAGCTAACAACTGCAGAGGTCAAGGAAGGAGTAGCTACAGGAACTGGGAGACAGGCCTGTGGGGAGAGGACCACCCCACCATAGCAGAGACCTCTCATCGAGAGACACAGCCAGCCCAAGGCAACATCACAGTGGAGGTAAGAGAACAAATAACCCCAATATTACTCTCATTCCTCCCTTTAGTGTTCTACCAGGGCTCCATTTGGCCAAACCCAAATGGAAGCTCCCCATTGGCCAAACCCAAACAAAGCCTCTCATTGGCTAGAACGAAATCTCCCTGTTGGCCAAACCCACAGGAAGTTTCTTATTGACCAAAGTCAAAGGAAGCCAGAGGGTAAAGAAATCCATGCAGGACAGCCTCCAAGGCTCAGACCATAGTGGAAAAGGGTGAAGAGTGGATCTAGAGGAGCAAGTTGAAGACATTCAGACCACCAAGCACTCTGGGATTTCTTAGTAGTTTCTGCTGACAATGTGTAAGTTCACAGGGAAGGCCCACATCACCCAGCACCCTGAGTTTCCCTCATAAACTTCCCTATCAGTCATGGATTGAACTGTGTCCCCAAAAAATATGTGTCAACTTGGCTAGGCCATGATTCCCAGTATTGTGTAATTTTCCTCCATTTTGTGATCTGATATAACTGTCTTCCATTTTGTGATATTGTGAAATTATGTGTTATAATTCCTAAACCCTTATATGTTAATAAGGCAGAATTAGTATGGTGTGTATCTTGAGTCATGCCCAGTGTGACTCTAGTCAGAGCCTTACTCAAGTCATACCCTTGCTTGAGTCATATCTTTTATCTTACAAGAGATAAAAGGAGAGAGAAGTGAGCAGAGAGGAGAGGGACCTCCTACCACCAAGAAAGAAGAGCCAGGAGCAGAGAGCATCCTTTGGATCCAAGGTCCCTGCACTGAAAACCTCCTAGACCCAGGGGAAGATTGATGCTAAGACACATGGAGATCTCCAAGGAATGCAGGCCCACAGATGTTGAAAGGAGACAAGGGCTTTTCCCCAGAGCCAACAGAGAGAGAAAGCCTTCCCCTAGAGCTGACACCTGAATTTGGGCTTCTAGCCTCCTAAACTATGAAAAAATAAATTTCTGTTTGTTAAAGCCACCTCCTGTGGTGTTTCTGTTATAACAGCACTAGATAACTAAGAATTTGGTACCCGAAGATACATAAAATGTGGAAGTGGTTTTTGCAATTGGGTAATGGGTGGAGGCTGGAAGAGTTTTAAGGTACCTAATAATAAAAGCCTAGATTGCCTTGAAGGAGCCCTGGTGGTGCAGTGGTTAAGAGCTCGGCTGCTAACCTAAAGGTCGGTGGTTCAAACCGACCAGGTGGTCTGAGAGAGAAAGATGTGGCAGTCTGCTTCCAGTAAAGATTACAAGCTTGGGAATCTTATGGGGGCAGCTCTACTCTGTCCTATAGGGTCGCTATGAGTCGGAATCAACTCAAAGGCAATGGGTCTGATTTCTCGGTTAGATTGCTTTGAAGAGACTGTTGGTAGAATTATGGACGTCAAAGGCAATCCGGATGAGGGCCCAGAAGGAAGCAAGGAGAGCTATAGAGGAAGTCTCTATCATCTTTGAGAATATGTAAGGCATGAGCAACATAATGTTGCTGGAAATGAGGACATTAAATGTGCTTCCTGCAAGGTTTTAAAAGAAAATCATGAACATGTGAACTGACAATGGAGGATGGGTGATGCTTTCTATACAGTGGCAAAGAAACTTGTCTGAATTATGTTTAAATGTTTGGTGGAAGGTAGAACTTCTAAGTGACGAACTTGGATATCTGGCTGACAAGATTTCTAAGCCAGATATTAAGGGGGTCACATAGTTCCTCTCTCCTTGAGAGAGGAAAGAGATGGGAGAAGAGAGATGCCAAGCCACATGAAGATGCCCAGGAGTAGAAAATCAAAAGAGAAAAAAGACCTTCCTCCAGAGCCGAGAGAGAGAAAGCCTTCCCCTAGAACTCGAGCCCTGATTTCAGACTTCTTGCTTCCCAAACTATGAGAAAATAAATTTCTGTTTGTTAAAGCCATCCACTTGTGGTATTTCTGTTGAAGCAGCACTAGATAACTAAGACACCGTCTGATATGCCAGCATCCCTTGGGCCCTTCTCAGGAGTGGTGTTGTTTTCCCTCTCTCCTGCCCGTCCTCTACATGGTGGTCAGCTTTGCAGATTCCTCTCTCTCCCTCCATTTCAGACTTTCCCCTATGTAGAGCAACTGACAGAGCATCTGCCCTCTGTTCCAAGACAGTTATAGCACCGTTCCTTCCCGACCATCCAGTGCCCTCCCTGCCAGGCAATCTGGAAAAGAGTTTTCTCATCTCATTTCACATTTTGTCATTCATGTTGCACAGCTCAAACTCATTATGAGCCATAAAGCCTTGTTGGGGAGTGCTGCAAAAATAATTTTCCCTAATCCATCTGGATAAACATGTGTCTGTCAATCCAAATACTAGCCCTTCACGGATCATTTGCTGCATCTGCATCTAAGGTGGCTTTTGTGCAGCTGTAAGGGGCTGCCACAGAGTGGATCCTGCTTTGAGAAAACTCTCTGAGCC
The DNA here is from genome assembly GCF_000243295.1 of Trichechus manatus latirostris. NCBI lineage: Eukaryota > Metazoa > Chordata > Mammalia > Sirenia > Trichechidae > Trichechus > Trichechus manatus. The sequence continues at coordinate 8,450,919 of NW_004443937.1, forward strand.
AAGTGTGAGGAATGAGAAAAATTAAGCAGATGCTGGAGCCAGGAGGATTTTCATGTTTGCGTAATCAGATCGCATCTGTTCCCCTGAGAGAGTTTGGATTCCCTTGTGTCCCCACGATGACCACAGACCCGAGGCCACCCACCTGTGTCTGCCCCATCACTGCCTGAGGGCAGACCACACTGGCGTCTGCAGCCTGGCGTGTCCTCATTCACTCTCTCTTTCTAAGTGAAGAGTCTGTAATTTTAATCAGCTATGGAGACTATGTCCCTTAGTAATCAGTGTGTTGTCTTCCTTAATGACCTTTCCTTTGGGAGGCAAGACGATAATCGACGGATGCTATTGGCCACAGGAAGGAAGAAAAGTTGGGAGCCTGAGTTTCTTGCCTAGCTTCCGAATGAATTCAGGCCTAAATAGCATAGATTCTCCAGTTCCAGCATCTTCAGAAAGGTCACTAGATGGCATAAATGGTTTGCACTCAAATACTAACCTAAAGGCTGGTGGTTCAAACCCACCCAGAGGTGCCAAAAGAGAAAGGCCTGGCAATCTGCTTCCATAAAGATTGTTTTTGTTGTTGTTGTTGTTAGATGCCCTCAAGTAGTTTCCAAATCATAGCAACCCCACACATAACAGAACGAAACACTGCCTGGTCGTGCATCATCCTCACAATCATTCTATGTTTGAGCCTATTGTTGCAGCCACTGGGTCAGTCCATCTTGTTGAGGGTCTTCCTCTTTTTTGATGACCCTCTACTTTACCAAGCATGATAGCCTTCTTCAGGGACTGATCCCTCTAAATAACATGTCCAAAGTACATGGGACAAGGTCTCACTATCCTCACTTCTGACTGTACTTCTTCCAAGACAGATTTGTTTGTTCTTCTGGCATTCAATGGTATATTCAATATTCTTCACCTGCACCATAATCCAAATGCGTCAGTTCTTCTTTGGTCTTCCTTATTCATTGTCCAGCTTTTGCATGCATATGAAGCAACTGAAAATACCATGGCTTGGGTCAGGGGCACCTTAGTCCTCAAGGTGACATCTTTGCTTTTTTAACACTTTAAAGAGGTCTTTTGCTGTAGATTTTCCCAATGCAATGCATCTTTTGATTTCATGACTGCTGCTTCCATGGGCGTTGATTGTTGATCTAAGTAAAACGAAATCCTTGACAATTTCAATATTTTCTCTGTTTATCATGATGTTGTTCATTAGTCTAGTTGTGAGGATTTTTTGCTTTCTTTATGTTGACATATAATCCATATTCAAGTCTGTATTCTTATCTTCTTCAGTAAGTGCTCCAAGCCCTCTTCATTTTCAGCAAGCAAGGTTGTGTCATCTGCATATTGAAGGTTGTTAATGAGCCTTCCTCCAATCCCGATGCCATGTTCTTCTTCATATAGTCTAGCTTCTCGTATTATTTGCTCAGTATACGGACTGAATAAGTATGGAGAAACAATACAACCCTGAAGCACAACTTTCCTGATTTTAAACCATGCAGTATCCCTTGTTCTTTTCAAACGACTGTCTATTGGTCTATGTACAGGTTCCGCATGAACACAATTAAGTGTTCAGGAATTCCCACTCTTCCCAATATTATCCATAATTAGTTATGGTCCACACAGTCAAATGCCTTTTCATAGTTAATAAAACACAGGTAAACATCTCTTCTGGTATTTTTTGCTTTCAGCCATGATCCATCTGACATCAGCAATGTTATCTCTTGTTCCATGTCTTCTTCTGAATCTAGCTTGAATTTCTGGCAGTTCCCTGTCAACGTACTGCTTCAGCCATTTTTTGATCATCTTCAGCATAATTTTACTTGCATGTGATGTTAATGACACTGTTAGATAATTTCCACATTCAGTTGGATCACCTTCCTTCGGAAAGGGCACAAACATGGATCTCTTCTAGTTGGTTGGCCAGGTAGCTGTCTTCCAAATTTCTTGGCATAGACGAGTAAGCACTTACAGTGCTACAACCGTTTATTGAAGCATTTCAATTAGTATTACATGAATTCCTGGAGCCTTGTTCTTCACCAATGCCTCCAGTGCAGCTTGGACCTCTTCTTTCAGCATCATCAGTTCTTGATCATATGCTACCTCCTGAACTGGTTGGACATCGACCAATTCTTTTTGGTGCAGTGACTTTGTATTCCTTCCATCTTCTTTCGATGTTTCTTGCGTCGTTCAATTTTCTGTCCATAGAATTCTTCACTATTGCAACTTGAGGCTTAAATTTTTTCTTCAGTTCTTTCAGCTTGAGAAGTGCTGAGCATGTTCCACCTTTTTGGTTTTCTAACTCCAGGTCTTTGCACATTTCATTATAATACTTTACTTTGTCTTCTCAAGCAGCTCTTTGAAATCTTCTGTTCAGCTCTTTTATTTCATCATTTCTTCCATTTGCTTTAGCTACTCTACGTTTAACAACAAGTTTCAGTGTCTCTGCTGACATCCATTTTGGTCTTTTCTGTCTTTTTAATAACATTTTCCATAAAGATTACAGCCAAGAAAATCTTATGGAGCAGTTCTAGTCTGTAACACATGAGGTCGCCATGAGTTGGAATCAACTCAACAGCAACAGGTTTGGTTTCGTTTGATATCCTCAGAAAAAAACCCTCATCCCCAGTCTCTTATTAAGTTCATGTGTAACATTAACAGGTCCAAACTTACTGGCCAAATCCAAAAGAAGAAGTCTTTACAACGAAAGAGGCTGGCTGGGGACACCAGGTATGTCACAGTCATAGATTATTTTGGCTGTCTGGATTCCACTCTCTTTCTGAGAATGACACCCTTATTTTTCTAATCTTCCCCCCTTCTTAATCCAGGAGTTGTTGATGGGGCTGGTTCCATTCTTGGATCCAGGCCAGGCCAATCAGCTTATTCCACATCCTGGGCCATATTGACTGGTTCTAGACTGGCCCCAGCCAGGCAGTTTGACCCAATATGTCAAATTCTGGAAACTTCTCTGGAGCAACCAGGAAAGTGGTGTGCTCTTTGCTGAAGGGGTTGCTGAGAGAGTTTAAGTGGAAGCCTGGAAATAAGGGTGGACATCTTGCCATGAACAAAACAGGGAAGTCCAGGTGAGAAGTGAAGAGAAACAGGTTCCTGGTGGCATTGTTTGGACCTCTGGATATACCCAGGCCTGGAGTCAGAACTACTCTCAGACTTTTCAGTTCTGCGGGCCAATGAACTGCTTCAGCCAGTGGAGTTAGGTTTCTATGGCTTGCAACTGAGTGTCCCAATACCTACATGTATATCTATATTTTCTTTTTGCTGTTTCACTCTTTGTTGGTGATGCCAGGAACATCTGTCCTCTGCACCTCTGCCGTCCTCCCTCTGTCCATCTTTGGATGTCCTGCCTTTGTCTGGAGGCAGTGCATGTGGTGGGTGAGAGTCCTAGCTCAGCCACACAGTGACAAGTGACTGCAAGTTGACAGCCCTGGGATGAACTTGGAAGCTGGACTCAGACTGCCAGGGGTTGAATGCTGGGAGAGGAGGCTCAGGATGTGCAATGGAAACTGAGACAGGACTTGGTTCTAACTCATGACCAGCTCACCAGGAGTCATCAACTACAAGAGGGGACAGAGGCCAGAATCAGGGGGCGGGGCCTCGCACACAGTAAGAGCTGCCAGGGGGGCCAGAGAGGCAAGGACGGGGAAGGAAGAAGCCTGCTCTGTGGATCCACGTGCTTCTTGAGACACTCCAAGCCTTCTCTGGTCTTAAGGGAATTCTCTTTTCAAGTCTATTCCAGGAAACTAGAAGTCAGAAGACCCTGGTTCTTGTCCAACCAGTCGCATGACTGGGCAGGGTACTTAACCTCTTTGGACTTCAGGTTTCTCATCTTTGAAATGGGTCTTAAAATAAATGGGCCTCAAAGGACTCATGTAAGTATTAGATTGAGATGATAGACGGAAAAGTGTTTTGTAGTATATAGTTAGTCCTGGTGTGGTTTAACAGGCTGCATTTCCTACATAACAGGAGGACTGTTTATCGGATCCTTCAGTGTCTTATCCTAAAGTAGGAATTCACGGAGTTAGAACGAAAGGAGTTCAAATCCAAATATTTTGAATTTCAATTGTAGCTTTGACACTCTTTAAGAGACATAGAACCAGACATTTTACTCCTTTGCACATCCATTTCAACATTTTTCAAATGAGAAAAGAAATCCCAGCTTTCCCCAGATCTGAGGTGAAAATTAAATGAGAGTGAAAGCACCTCTTAAAATACAGTAACAAAATAATAACAATAATTACTCTTTAATGGGCACTTACTCTCATGTAAGCCCTGAAATGATTCTCCAAGATGAAAGTAATAGTAACAATGACAACAATAGCTAGTATTGGATTAATAATAGCAATAATCGAGCACTTAGTATTTGTTAGGCACTTAGTATGTGCTAGTACGCAGTGCTAGGTATGCATTACACACGTCTAGTCCTCAGAACAGCTCTAGGAGGAGTACACCAAAACCAAACCTGTTGCCATCATGTCAGTTCCGACTTACGGCAACCCCATGTGTTACAGAGTAGAACTGCTCCATAGGGTTTTCTTGGCTTTAATCTTTATGGAAGCAGATCGCTAGACCTTTCCTTCCATGGAGCCACTGGGTGGGTTCAAACCACCAACTTTTCGACTGGTAGTCCAGTGCAAACCATTTGTACCATCCGGGGACTTCCTAGGAGGAACAGATACTATAATTAACTCCACTTTACAGATGAACAGACTGAGTTCAAAGAGATCAGACAGCCAAGGTATTAGGACTAGGAAGAGTCATTCAAATGTAGGGTTTTTTGTTGTTGTTGTTGTTTTAATGATTTATCGTGTACATATGTATATAAATTCAAAAGAGAATTTACAAGGAGAAGGATCACGTAGGATCTTCAATTCACTTTCCTCAGGGCAATGACACAAACAGGAAATCATGGATAGAGACCATTACTTGCAGTTCAACAAGAAAGTATTTCTGCTCTCAGGTGTGCCTAAAGAGATGACCTGGGACCAACCTACCTTCAGCAGAGGCTAAGCCAGCCTTGACAGAGGCAACTGGGCCCAAAACTTTCATCCAAGAAGAATAAGTGTCTTCCATCCAGCAGTTGCCGGGTGTGGGGACTCCACCTGCTGCAGCTGTCCCCCAGCCACCCATCAGCAGATCCTCCAGCCTTGGCAGGCCCTGGAGGGGCGCCGTCATCACTGTCAGCTGGTCTGCACATGTATCCCCGTGGGTGCCTGGGAGTCGCCCCTTCTTGCATACACACACACACACACAAGTCTGTACTGACACATGACATTTGCACCCAGGATTTAAAACCAGGCTGTTTAGCTCTGCACTGTTAATTTGGGCAAGCGATTTAAACTCTCTGGTTCTCAATTTTCTCATGTGTAAAATGGGGGTAGAAAACAGTCCCTACTTCATAGGATTGTTGTGATCATTTTGGTTTAACACTTGTAAAACTTATAACAGTGCCTGGCACTTAGTAAAGGCTTAATAAATGTTTGCTACTGCTAACCAAAAGGTTGGCAGTTCGAATCCACCAGCCACTCATTGGAGACCCTACGGGGTAGTTCTCCTCTGTCCTAGAGGGTCACTATGAGTTGGAATCAACTCTACGGCAACGGGTTTGGTTTACTTTATTATTAATGGCGTCCCTAGGTGGTGCAAACAGCTAAAGCACTTAGCTTTAAGTCCACCCGGAGGCACCTTGGAAGAAAGATGGCAGTCTACTTCAGAAAAATCAGCCATTGAAAACCCTATGGAGCACAGTTCTACTCTGACACACTTGGGGTCGCCATGAGTCCAGGTCAACTCAACAGTTACTGGTTTTTTATTATTGTTACTTCTTACATCCAGTCAAAAATGAAAACAGAAATTGGGAAGGATCACCATGGAGCCTCCCAAGGCTAAGTTAGAGAAATCACACAGAGCCTTGTAGTATGACTCAAGGAGGGGAAACAGACAAGGAACTTGTTAGCATAACAAAGTCCAAAAGTTGCGCTGGAGTCTCCTGGGTGGAGACATCAATTGGACTCAGCCCCTTTTTCCTTATCTTTGTTGTTAGCCACCATCAAGTGGAGGATACAAAATTCAGGGAGATGCAGTGACTTAGGCAGCGCTCTCCCAGAAAACAGATCCTGAGCAAAGGATTTCAGTGAGAATGGTTTATTTGAGAGGGGATCCCAAGAAGCAGTAGTAGGGTAGGGAGGAAGTGAATCAGAGATGGGAGGGAAGCCAGTAAGGGTGCATTACTGAGCAGGTTACTACTGTGGGCAACTGAGGCTCGATCCCACTGGGGAATACTTGGAGACAATATAGAATGTATCTCAGCATTGCCCCACACAAGAGAGCTGGGGTATTTGTCCTCCAACTCTCTTCTCTTGTTGGCTGAGGGCTGCTCCCAGCGCATCATCTCCCCAGCACTTCCCCACCACCCAGCATGCGTCAGCAAGAGGAAGCTGTCTGCAGAGAGTTTGGGGGCTGGCAATCCAACATCATCACTGCCTGGGAGCAAGTGATAAGGATATAGGGGCAGGGCACCAACAGTGTCTGCTCTGCAAGAGTCTCATCATCCTTTATTGCTTGCTTGGTTGTTATTGTGTCTGCCTCCCCCACTAAACCAGACAGAGCATGGGCCCTGGAGCCAAACTGCCCTTGTTCAAATCCCTGCTTCTCCCCTAGATCTGTGACCTTGGAGAACTTATTTCACCTCTCTGGCTCTCAGTGTTCTCCTCTATAAAACGGAGATAATAGCAATATCTACCTCACAAGACTCACGTCAACTGATACATGTAAAGAGCTGAGAAGAGCCCTTGACACGAAGGTTGTGCTTAAGGAATGTACACCGTTTTTCAGAACAATATACATTCTGAGGCTGATAGCATGCCCGCCATCTTGAATAAGCAAGAGGCGGTGCCTGCCATTCCTATGTGATATGAAAACTAACTCCTTGCATGTAAGTTATCTCCTTATTAGGTAATGTAGGAAGTAACTCCCTCTCTTTAAAGTATCTCCTTATTTAGGTATACTTCCGGTTCCAGCTCAGTTAAGAAAAACAAGAGAGTAGGATCTCAAGACCAGTCGAAAGAGATCTGGAACCAGCTTTTGCCTGCCTGACTCCCGCAGTACCAACAACTGTGTCCTTTGGATGACCTATTGACACCAGAGGCCAAAAAACACACCCCCGTCTATGCCCCGGACATGGGCAGAACTCCATCTTTGTGCCCCGTCTTAGACTGAGCAGGCCCAGAAGATCAGACCACCCCAGGAACACCTTTATGGGCCAAACCAATCAGCAGGCTGACTCCACCTTGGGGCATCCCTGAAGACCCAGACCCAATTTTACTCTACCCATATAAACCCTTTGGGCCATTGTTCAGGGAGCCACCTTGGCAACACAAGTCCCAGTGGGCTTCTTTTCTTGGCCAACTAAATAAAGCTTCTTCTTCTGCTTTCACCACTTCATGTCTTTTTAGCTGCACCGAGCAGAACTGGAAGCTTCCAGTTACAACTCTACTCCAGTGTACATGGATCATTCTCCAGGATATGCTACATTTTAGGTCACAAAACAAATCTTCGTAAAGTTAAAGTTAAAAAGATTGAAATCATACAAAATATTTTCTCTGACCACAACCGAGTGAAGCTAGAAATCAACAACAGAAAAAAAAAAAAACTGTAAAATACACAAACATATGGAGATTAAATAACACACTTTTAAACTACTAATGGGTCACAGAAGAAATCAAAAGAGAAATCACAAATTTCTTAGTGTCAAATGAGAGTACAACATACCAAAACTTATGGCATACGGTAAATGCAGTACACACAGGGAAACTTATAGCAATAAATGCATACATAAAAAAAGAAGAAACATCTTAAAGTAACAGCTAACTCAGCAACTTCAGGAACTAGAAAGAGAGGAGCAAACTAAGCCTAAACCTACCAGAAGAAAGGAAAAACAAAGATTAGAGCAGAAAGAAATAAAATCGAAAACAGAAAAACAATAGAGAGAATCAATAAAAGCAGAAGAGGGTTCTTTGAAAAGATCAATAAATTGACAAACCTTTAGGTAGACTGACAAAGAAAAGATGCAAATAACCAAAATAAAAAATGCAAGAGGGGATATTATAACTGACCTGATAGAAATAAAGAGAATTATGACCAAATATTACAAACAACTGTATTGCAACAAACTGGATAACCTAGATGAAATAGACAAATTCTTAGAAGCACATGACCTACCCAAACTGACTCAAGAGGAAATAGTCTCAACAGACCCATACCAAGTGCAGAGATCGAATCAATGATCAAAAACTTTCCAAAAACAAAAAAAGTCCTAGACCAGATGGCTTCACTGGGAAATTCTCCCAAATATTTAGAGAAGTGACACCCATACTGTTCAAACTCTTCCAAAAGATAGAGAAAGAAGGAATACTTCCTAACTCATTCTATGAAGCAAACATAACCTGGATACCCAAACCAGACAAAGACACAAGAAAAGAAAACTACAGGTCAATATTGCTTATGAACATAGACGCAAAAATTCTCAACAAACTACTAGCAAATAGAATCCAACAGCATATTAAAAAGAGTCATATACCATGACCAAGTGGGATTTATTCCAGGAATGCAGGGATGGTTCAACATTAGAAAATCAATCAACATAATACATCATATCAATAGAACAAAGGAAAAGAACAACAAGATCATCTCTATTGATGCAGAAAAAGCATTTGATAAAATCCAATACCCAATCTTGATGAAAACACTAAAGAAGAATGGAATAGGAGGGAAATTCCTCAATATGATTCAGGGCATATATAAAATCCAACAGCCAACACTACACTTAACAGAGAAAGACTGAGAGCTTCCCCCTTGAAACTGGGAACAAGACAAGGGTGACCGCTCTCACCACTTCTATTCAATATTGTATTAGAAGTCCTAGCCAGAGCAATAAAACAAGAAAAAGAAATAAAATGCATCCAGATTGGAAAAGAAGAAGTAAAATTATCTCTATTTGTGGATGATATGATCCTATCTATATATAGAAAATTCCAAAGAGTCCACAAGAAAACTTCTACAGCTAATAGAGGAATTGAGCAAAGTTGCAGGTACAAGGTCAACAAACGAAAATCAGTTGAGTTTCTATACATTGACATTAAGAAATCTGAAAGGGAAATTAGGGAAACAAGTCCATTCACAATAGCATCTAAGAGAATAAAATACCTAGGAATAAATCTAACAGGACATGAAGGAGTTACACAATGAAAACTATAAAACACTGCTGAAAGAGATTTAAAAAGACTGAAATAAATGGAAAGATGTTCTATGTTCAGGGATTGGAAGATTCAATATTGTTAGGATGTCAATACTACCCAAAGCAATCTATAGAGTCATCGCAATCCTGATCAAAATCCCAACAGCCTTCTTTACAGAAATAGAAAAGCCAATCCTCAACTTTGTATGGAATGGCAAGAGGCCCTGAATAGTAAAACAATGTTGAAAGAGAAGAATAAAGTAAGAGGGCTCACACTTCCTGGTTTTAAAACATACTATACAGCTACGGTAATCAAAACAGTCTGGTACAGGTATAACAATAGACACATAGACCAATGGAATAGAATTGAAATTCCAGAAATAAACCCACATATTTATGGTCAACTGATTTTTGACAAGGGTGTTAAGGTTCATTCAATGGGGAAAGAAGAGTCTTTTCAATAAATGGTGCTGGATCCTCCTTTGGTAGGTGGCATCTGGGGTCTTAAAAGCTAGCGAGCAGCCATGTAAGATACATCAATTGGTCCCAACCACCTGGAGTAAAGGAGAATAAAGAACACCAAAGACACAAGGAGAGTATTAGCCCAAGAGACAGAAAGGGCCACATAGACCAGAGACTTCATCAGCCTGAGACCAGAAGAACTGGATGGGGCCCGGCTACCACCAATGACTGCCCTGACAGGGAACACAACAGAGAGTCCCTCATGGAGCAGGGAAAGGGTGGGATGCAGAACTCAAATTCTAGTAAAGGGACCAGACCTGATGGTCTGACTAAGACTGGAGGAACCCCAGAAAGCATGGCCCCACTCTCTGTCAACCCAGAACTAAAACCATTCCCGAGGCCAACTCTTCAGACAAAGATTGGACTGGACTGTGGGGCATAGAATGATACTCGTGAAGAGTGTGCTTCTTGGCTCAAGTAAATACATGGGACTAGATGGGCAGCTTCTGTCCAGAGGTGAGATGAGAACGCAGAGAGGGGGTTAGGAGCTGGTTGAATGGACACGGGAAATCAGGCATGGAAAGGGGGAGTGTGCTGTCACAGTATAGGGAGAGCAATTAGGGTCACATAACAATGTATGTATAAATTTTTGTATGCGAGACTAGCTCGAATTGTGAACTTTCATTTAAACTACAATAATAAATAAATAAATAAATAAAATGGTGCTGGAAAAATCGGATTTTCACATGCAGAAAAATAAAACAGGATACATGCCTCACAGCATACACAAAAACAAATTCAAAATGGATTAAGGACTTAAATGTGCAAACTAAAACCATAAAATTCTTAGAAGAACAAGCAGGGGTAATGCTGTCAGGCCTAGCTTTCAAAAATGGATTATCTAATATAATTTAAAAAAAAAAAAAAAGCACAAACAGCAAAAGAAAAATAAATAAATGAGACCTCATAAAGATTAAAAATTTTCATCACAAGTCTTTACCAAAAAAGTGAAAAGACAAGCTACCAACTGGGAGAGAGTCTTTAGAAAGCATATATCTGACATGAATCTAACCACCAAAATATATATAAAATTTCAACAACTTAACAACAAAAACAGACAAATAACCCAATCATAAAATGGGCAAAAGACTTGAATAGATATTTCACCAAAGAGGACATTCAAATGGCCACCAAACACATGAAAAGATGCTCAGCATCATTAGCCACTAGACAGAAGAAAATCAAAACCACAGTGAGATACCATTGGCTAAGATTTAAAAAAAAAAAAAAAAAAAAAACAGAAAATAACAAACATTGGAAAGGATGCGAGGATATTTCAATCCTTATCCATTGCTAGTGGGAATGCAAAATGGTATAAGCCGTTGTAGAAAACAGTGTGGTGGATCCTCAAAAAACTAAAAATAGAACTACCATATGACCCAGCAATTTCACTCCTAGGTATATACCTGAAAGACTTGAAAGCAGAGACTCAAGTAGAGACTTGTACCCCAGTGTTCATTGCAGCACTATTCACAATAGCCAAAAGGTGTATGCAACCTAAATTTCCATCAACAGATAAATGGATAAATAAAATGTGGTATGTACATACAATGAAATACTACTCAGCCAGTAAGAGAAATGAAGTCTTGATACATGCTACAGTATGGATGGAGCTTGAAGACAGTATGCTGAGTGAAATAAGTCAATCACAAAAGGACAAATATTGTATGAATTCACTTATATAAAAAGACAAGAAAAGGCAAATGTATAGATACCAAAGTTTATTAATGGTTACCAGGGGAAGGAGCGAGGAGGAAAAGAGGGGTTAACAGTGATGGAAATATCACATTGATTAAGGGTAGGGTTGCACAGACAAAGATTATAGTTGCTGTCAATAAGTTGTACATCTGTAAAAAGCTGATTTGGCAAAAGTCGTGTGATAGATATATTTACAACAGTGACAAAAAAAGAGTAGCTGCTGAGGCTGCTTGTGTACAACCAAACATCACATTGGCTTGGAGGTTTAGGGTCATGGTTTCATGGGACATCCCAGTTAATTGGCCTAATAACGTGTTTAGTGTTTCTGTTCTACCTCCTAGTTCATTGTGTAGTGCCTCGGGTCTTAAAAACTTTCAAGTGGCCATCCAAGCCACAACGGTTGGTTTCTATTCACCTGGAGCAACAGAGGAAGAAGGAGAGTCAGAAATTGGAGGAGGATATGGAATGTATGGCTAATTGCCTCCATCAATAACTGCCTCTTTGCCATGAGACCAGAAGAACTGGATGGTGCCCAGCTACCATTACTGAACATTTTGATCAAAGATTCCACAGAAGAATCTTGATCAAAAGTGGGAAAGTGTAGAACAGAATTTCAAATTCTAATGGACTCTAGACTTTCTGGAGCCATGGAGGGTGGATGAACCCCTGAAAATATTGCTCTGAGATAATCTTTAAACCTTAAACCAAAAATATCCCTGAGGTCATCTTAAAACTGAACAACAGTTTAGTTTAACTAGTAAAAAAGGTCTGCCTTGAGCATTATGTTCTTTTAAGAACTATCTATATGGGAGCAAATTGACAATAGCAACTCGAAAGACTAGATAGGAAACTTAGGGGGCAGAGAGTTTATGTTAATGTAGGAGGAACAACTCAGAAAAGGAGGGTGAGAATGGTTGCACAACTTGAAGAATGTATCAATGTCACTAAATTGTACATGTAGAAACAGTTGGATTGGTGCATGTTTTGCTGTGTATATTCTCAACAACAACAACAAAAGAAATAAAATTTAGGGAAAAAAATGAACAGGAAAAAAAAAGAAAGAAATTGTTCACCGTTTTTGTAAAGACCAGAAGACCTCAAGACAATGTCAGTACCTGATTCATCTTTGCTTCCCCAGTGTCTGGCCTTGTTAGTGCCCAGATGAATGAATGGATCATCAGTTGGATCAATGGATGGGACTGAAGCGCTAATGTGTTGACCTAGACCGTGACCGTTAACTCCCAGGTTGGCGATTCAAGCCTAGCTTCCTAAATGTGGCTAACGTTTCCCATGGGAGTCCCTGAGTGGTGCAAATGGTTAAAGCACTCAGCTGCTAATGGAAAGGTTGGAGGTTTGAGTGTACCCCCCCCCAAAAGTCTATCTACTTCCAAAAAATTAACAATTAAAAACCTTATGGAGCACAGTTCCACTCTGACAACATGAGGTCACCATGAATTGGAATCAACTGAACAGTAACTGGTTATTATTTCCCATGCTGTCTTTCCCTTTGGAAGGACAGAAGTTTTAACTGGAGCCTACAAATAAAATATATACTAAATGTATTTCTAAAAACATTTGGAGCCATTCAGTTTCCCTGATGCTCTGGGCCCTGCTGGGAGGCTGATGGCCCAGGGGCTGCTGAGAACAAGAGATCTTCATAGGGTTGCTATCACACCTGACACTGAACTCTCTTGGCAGAGGAGAAACTGGTCAAGGGTTCATGTGCGTGTGCCTACTGCCCCCTGGTGGATGGAGTCAGAGCAGCGGGAAGCCTATTGCTCATCTGTGATTTCCAGTCCTAAGAAAAATATTTACAGTCATCCATCCCCAGTGTGCATGAGGGATTGGTTCCAGGACCCCCCAAGGATACCATAAAAAATGATGCAGTATTTGCATATAACCTACGCACACCCTCCAAACCAAAAAAAAAAAAAGAAAAAAAAAAGCCTGTTGCCATCGAGTCAATTCCAACTCATAGCGACCCTATAGGACAGAGTGGAACTGCCCCATAGGGTTTCCAAGGAGCATCTGGTGGATTCAAATTACAGGCGTTTCAGTTAGCAGCCGAGCCTTCAACCAGTGTGCCAGCAGGGCTCCTAATTTACAGGTATAGGGGCCAGGATTTCAGTAGGTATTTTTGGAGGACAAAATTCAATGTATAATACTCTCCCAAACAAGCCTGTCCACATTGTCCCACACCATGGGGCAGTAGAAGCTGCGGGCTGGCTGGAGCTTGGGGACCAAGAGAGTGTGCCAATTGTACCTCTCAGGGCCTGCTGTGGCCATCCTCTTCCAGGGTGGGGTGGGCCTATCCACAGCCAGGTGCATAATGATCCGCCTGGTCCCAGCAGAATTCTCCAAGGCTGACTCGTGCCAAACTGCAGGTGTCCCCTCCACCCACCTTCACTACACAGTTGGAGAGTGCCTGTTTGGGTACACAGTACACCAAGGTCACATCTTACTTGGTGGGTAGGTTCTAAGGTCTGCATGTGATATAAAAATAAATGCGTATATTCAAAATCACTCTATAATGTCCCTGACATAGGTACCACATTAGAGATTGACATTTAGAGTCTCAGCCCATCAAACACAGCTAGTTTTTTCTCCACTTTGGAACAGATATATATTTCTTCATTTGGGGGCATGCACAAGGGGTGCTCACCCTTAGAGCCGCCATGTTGTGAGGAAACTCAAGCAACATGGAGAGGCCATATGTAGGTGTTCTAGCTGATAGCCCTAGCTGAGGTTCCAGCTGACGGCCACCATCAACCAGCCCCCTGCCGTTGAGTCACTCCAGCCTCTTAGTCTTCCAGGGGAGGCCCCAGACACCACGGAGCAGAGATGAACCACTCCGCTGAGCCCTATCCAAATTCGTGACCCACAGAATGGGAGCAAAGTGAGTGGTTGTTTGATGCCAAAGTGCACTATCTGGTTTGCAGCAAGGGGTAGCTGATTTGTGTGCATCTTTAAGCATTTCAGTAATGCTCAGCTTGGCAAGAGGCTCACACTAGAAGAGACACAGCAGAACAGACCAGAGCAAGAAGAAGGCAAAATCAAACCACACGCTCCATCAGGGCGTAAACTTGGAGGCCAGAGGCAAAGCCCCACCACTTAAATGATTTCTCTCATTTGTCTTAAAGAAATGTGTGTAGCTGAATTCTTGTAGGTTAAATAAATGAATCAGGGAATACACCAGAGGAGCTCAGTAAAGAGTCGTGGCTAATTTCTCTGGAAGGATATGCCAGGATTTGTAAAGGATTGTCCAATGCAACTAAAGAGGAGTGAATGCAAAGATCTTGGCTGTCCCTTCTGGAATGGTGGGCTCTGGGGACAGCTGCAGCCATGGTCAGATGATGGTGCAGCCACAGCAGTACCGCTCAGGGTAGTCCACAACATACACCTTGTGGTCAGTCCCGTAGATGTAGTAGACGTAAGTCTTTCCTTGGTACCAGTAATGAACTTCTGTGAGGGGGATCAGCTCAATGGTCTGCCGCTGAGAAAACAAATGGTCAAGAAAAACTTGAGTCTTCTGTTCAAGTCACTCACCTGCTCAAGAACCTTCAGTATCTTCCTGCCGCCTGTGGAATGAAGTTTGTGCTTTGGAGTTGGCATTCGGGGCCCTGTACAATTTGACTACAACCTGCCTTGCTATATGTATCTTCTACTATACCCCTCCACATAAGCTAAGCTCTGGCCAAACCTGACTATGTTTAGCTACCACTGATTCTAGGTTTCACCAACAGGGGCACAGGTGTCCCTAGGGGTGTGGCAGGATGTATGGAGAGCCACCAGCAAACATGACAGCTTCCAGAAGCATTAATTTTTAGATTGGAGGGGGAGTGGAGGATAAAGTCATTTAAAATGTTTATATTAAAACAACCATGGAGATATGAGGGAATGGATTTTAAATTTTTAAATAAATGTGAAGATAATCTCAAACATTGGTGGGCTGCTCCCGGCTGTTTTCCCAGGATTCCATCCTCTACCAACACTTCGTGGGTTTGGATCAATCCTCCTCCAAGAAGTCTTTCTCAAATGTCCCCCTCCTTCTATATATGGGACGCTTCACCCACCGCTCTTCTCATCACTTGACCTCCAGATCTTGGGATGTAAGCCTGCAGAAGTCTCTGGGACCTGTCAGCAGTCCCACAATTGCGTGAGCCAATCCCTTGAGGTAAATCAGTCTCTCTCTATATATATATATATGTATATATATATTTAATCTATATATTGTTACAAGTCAGTTTCGACTCATAGCAACCCCCCGACAGAGAAGAACTTTCCCATAGGGTTTTCTAGGCTATAATCTTTATGCAAGCAGACCACCAGGTCTTTTTCCTACAGAGCCGCTGGGTGGTTTCAAACCACCAGCCTTTCAACAGCAGCAGCGCCCTTCACATCTCCCTGGTTTTGCTCCTCTAGAGAACCCAGACAGACATTAAGATATTCCGGTATTTCAGGTTTGGATGATCATCTAGTCCAAGCTCCAACTCCTCACTCTAGCTGTACCCATTTACTGCTCAAATCCGCTCCCCAGTATCTCCTCTTCCTAAATGCGCCCCTAAGGAGACAGGGAACTCCCTCCCTCCCATACCACTGTATGTTCTAAAGCCCCTCATCCCTCTGACCCCTTCTAGGAGCAGTTAGTCTACAACTTTCGCACACTGTGTGGGGCCCTGAAGGAAGATCACAGCGCCACCTAGGGGTGAACGGGGACTACTACTGATGCAGCAGCATCTCACTGGCTTTGTGTGTTTTGTTATTGGCAGTTGACATAGGAGCATCACTCCTAATAACTGACACTCAGGTTTCTTGGGAGTTTACTGTGGGTAAAAGGTCCCTAGGTGGAGCAAGCTAGTTTGTGCTCAACTACTAACCTAAAATTTGGTGGTTCAAACCCACCCAGCAGCTCTGCAGAAGAAAGACCTGGTGATCTGCTTCCATAAAGATTACAGTCAAGAAAACCCTATGGAGCTGTTCTACTCTATGACACATGGGGTTGCCATGAGTCAGAATCGACTCGACAGCAATGGGTTTGATTCGGTTTACTGTGGGCGAGGCTTTGTGCCCAAACCCCTAAGTTCTTCTGCACAAGCTGCCCCCTGACCTAGACTCAGATTTGGGGATCCCAAACACAGGGAGAGGGGCAATGACGGGTCAGTGTCAGACCGTCTTTACTTGCAGGCACCTCTCTACCTTGGGGGAGTCCTCTTGGTTCAGAGGACCCCACCCCAGGGGAAAGGGTAAAACAGGTGGGGATGGGGGCCATCCTGGCTGCTTTGACTTCTGTCTCAGAAGAGGGCCCCCACTCTACTGAGGGAGAAGCTGAGAGGTAGCATATAAACTAAGGTGGAAGGAAGAGGGGAATCACAGTCAGGGTGTGAATTTTCCACTAAGCTTCCTGCGTGGTCTTGGACGCCTCACTTCATTTCTATGGGCCTCAGTTTCCTCATCTGTAAAACAGGAATAAAATTTTCTGTTTCATAGAGTTCATTGTAAGACAACCAAATGAGATAGCGAGAGTGGGCTTTCTTCATAGGCCAAATGATTATTTCGGGAACATAGTGTAGAAGAGCTCCCTTGAAATCGCTGTGTGGAGGACCCCAAATGGGAACTAAGGGGCAAGAGGAGACAGGAGCCAACGCCACTGCTCAGAGGCCAAGACAGTGTACTCAGGACCACTCTGTGTCCAGAGGTGTGCACTAAGCTCCAGCGGAGAGTGAGCGACACCACACCCCTCCCTCACCTGCCTCCATCTGCTTCTGATTCAAAATGTCTCCGAGTCTGAGACCACAAATTGCTCTAGACATCAACTGCCATCAAGTGGTTATCTCGTAATTGACGGTTTATCTGTTTGGGCGCCTTGGCCGTGCCCCTGGGGTGAACAGATTGCAAGTCTCATGGCGACTCGGCCGTGGCAGGGGCGCTGGTAATGGCCCCGTCTCCCCAGGACTGCATTCTGCTCGGTAACTTCTCAGCCCTGAGTGAAATACCGGAATGAATCTTTGTCAACAGACCCAGGACCAAAGGCCAATTCAGAAAAAACGATTCACAGCAGTGGCCTGTCCTCCGATTTTGTTCCCTTTTAAAGAAAAACGTGCGTTTTTCTCTGGTTCTCCCTTCCAGGCTCCAGGACTTGGTTACAAAGGGCTTTATTGCCTGAGACAGGAGCACTTTGTAGGGGAAAAGCCCCAGGAGACCCACTAGCATACTGTGTGATCTCGGGTAGGTCACTTCACCCTCTTTGAGCCTCAGTTTCCCCAACTGCCAAATGAAGGTTCAGAAAGGATTCAAACTGCCAGCAGCAGAGCTAAGTCCCAGCTAACTGATAGTGTTATCTGCTAACATCATTCCTCATCGCTCCCTGTGCTTCTTTACCTTTCCCCACTCCCAGAGAAGATACTCAATATTCGGACGGTCTTAAGTGTAACTCAGAATCCTTGGTGGCACAGTAATTAAAGTGCTCGGCTGCTAACCGAAAGGTCCGAGGTTCAAACCCATCAACCGCTCGGCAAGAGAAAGATGTGGCAGTCTGCTTCCGTAAAGATTTACTGCCTTGGAAACCCTATGGGACCATTCTACTCTGTCCTAAAGAGTTGCTATGAGTCAGAATTGATTCGACGGGGGTTGGGTTTGGTGGGAAGTGTAACTCCGGAGTCCCTGGGTGGTGCTCAAACAGCTAACGCACTCAGCTACTAACCAGAAGGTTGGAGTTTCGAGTCCACCTAGAGGCACGTCAGAAGAAAGCCCTGGTGATGCTTCTGAAAAATCAGCCATTAAAACTCTGTGGAGCACAGTTTCACTCTGACACACAGGGGTCGCCATGTGTCGGAATCAACTGGATGGCAACTGGCTTGGTTTTGAATTGTAACTCAAGCCGCAGAACACCAGTTGTACAAGAGCAGGTTCCCTTAGAGAATGTGCTGGGTCTGGAGCAGACCTATTCTCACCCCACCCAGAAAGCCTCAAATCTGCTTCTGCCCTGCACCTCCTCGTTTCTCTGTGCTTTGCCGCTCACAGCTCAAACTTTCTCCAGAGGACTGACCTTGGCATGTGGACTAGAGAGCAGAAGGTGCCTGGGAGATTGTGCACAGTAATGGGACGGTGCTGACCACAAAGGCCCAGCTCCCTTGCCTCCAGACAGACAAGTAGCTGAGTGTAACTTAAGCTCCAGAGCTCCTGCGGGATCAGGCAGAGGCTGGGACCTCATCTAAGCCACACCTTGGCTTGCCTTCTCCCTCTTCCCCCACCTCGTCCCTGCTCCCTAACCAGTTACTCCTGGGAGCCCTTCCTTAAAAAATGACCTGCACCCAAGTCCTCTTCTCGGGGGATGCTTCTGCCGAGCCCAGCCTCTCAGATGGGGCCCAACCCCCTCACTTCCCAGATGAGAAAACCGGGACTGATGGCAGGGGACAGAGGGGCTCCAGCCCTTGTGTGGATACCAGGGCCGCCCCTGCAGTGTCTGCCAAGTGGAACCACTAACCAGTTGCCATCGAGTCAACTCTGACTCATGGCACCCCCATGTATGTCAAAGTTGAACTCCCCATAGGGTTTTCACTTCTATGAACTTTTGGAAACAGATCACCAGGCCTTTCTTCCAAGGTGCCTCTGGGTGGATTTGAAATGCCAACCTTTCAGTTAGCCGCTGAGCGTATTAACCATCTGAGCCACTCCGGGTCTGCTAAAGACATGGTAACCAAGCAGGTGCCATTGAGTTGAGTCCAACTCACAAAAAACCTGCGTGTGTCGGAGTAGAATGATGTTTCGTAAGGTTTTTAGTGGCTGATTTTTCCAAAGTAGGTCACCAGGCCTTTCTTCTGAGGTGCCTCAGGATTGGTTCAAACTGCCAACCTTTCGGTAAGTAGTTGAGTGCTGAACATTTGTGCCACCCAGGAACTCCTGATCCAGTGGTAAGGACCTTGAGTCCCACTCCTGGCGGGTGATGGTCCTGCAAGCCAGCACCCTACAATGGCTTCCAAAGAGTCACCTGTGTCCCCTGGATGCAGTGAATGACAACATTTGATTTGGAGTCAGGAAACTTGAACTCTACTTCTGGGCTCTTCCACCAAGAGGCTGTGTAACCCTGGGCAAATTACTCTTCCTCTCTGGGCTCCAAAATTTATCAAAGGAGTCATGATTTTGGACTAATTCAGGGGTACCAAAGGAGGCCTCAGGCCAAAGCAGGCCTGTTAACCCGTACAGCGCTCTTAGCATTTTTGTTGATGTTGTTGCCAATACGGAGAAGTTGGAAGGCCTCATGTAAAAACTGGGATTCAGAAGATCTGGAAACTCCAGCCCCTATTTTACAGGAAGCTGAGTGGTGGCTGTCCCCTTTGGAGAAGGGGATCTCCCGCTCATGCTACCGCCTGGCCTTCGGGTTTGCAATACCTGCACTCCATGATTTCTAAGGTTCTAAGATGCTCATGGAAATCCTGGTGGCATAGTGGTTAAGAGCTACGGCTGCTAACCAAAAGGTCAGCAGTTTGAATCCACCAGGAGCTCCTTGGAAACTCCATGGAGCAATTCTACTCTGTGTAATAGGGTCGCTATGAGTGGGAATCGACTAGACGGCAATGGGTTTTAAGATGGTCGTTATTCATTTTAAATTAAACACAGCTTTCTCTCGCCTGCAAATAGAGGAGAGGTGCAGAGACAGAAGGGGAAATATTCATTGCATAGGGGAACCAAAGAAAACCGACATTTTGAGTGCCAGATACAAGCCCTGTAAGGAAATTACCTTGTCCTTATGCAATCCTCTAAGGTGGGTGTAATTATCCGCTTTTCACACGAGAGGACACTGGACTAAGCAAGGATCTGAGCCCAGTTTGCAGGACTCAGGGCCCCGCTGACTGACCCTTCACTGAGCTCTGCAAAGGGTTTCCCTGCTAAATCCCCATCTTCAAGATCCCCAAGCCCTCAGCAGTAGTGGTGGGAGGGGAAGCTCAGAGCTGCGCCTGAGGAAGTGGTGGGCACCAGCGCCATCTAGTGGCCATGGGAACATAGTGGCCAAAGCGGCGGCCCTGCATCCCCCTGAGGCTGCAAGAAGACCAGGCTAGGTTTGGGGGATATCCTGGCCTGAGGGGCAGGACTCCTAGTTCCAGCCCTGCCTGCGAAATAGGCTCTCAGGCTGGTCTTTTCCCCTGTCTGAATACCAGAGGTTTCGAATCACTATGCCACATTTGTATTTGAAACCCTTCAACAGCTTCCCATTGCTCTCTGAATAAAGATCCAAACCTCTTCCTGGGCCTACAAGGCCCTGCAGGGTATTCCTGAGGCCTGCATAGCTCTGCTCTCTGCCCTCCGGCCACACTGGCCTCAGGTCAGTCCCTGGTAATTCCCATGTTCCCTCAACCTGGGATTCTCTCCCCTCCATGCTTCTCCTAGCCGACCCTTCCTGACCCCGTCATCCCTGACATTCTCAGGAAACAGCATCGTCATACTGGCCGGCAGAATGGCCCCGATTTTTCCTTTATACATTCAGATGGACAGTGCCTTGGAGCCCCAGCCTGACCTGGGAGGCTCCACCTCCCATGGTCCCAGGCCTGATCCCAGGACGGTCAGATGCCCCAGGGAGCAAAGTCAGAGCCAGGGCACCCCGGGCCCCCTCCCCTGGCCTCCCCTCTGCCCTGCTCACCTGCTGCAGGATGCGGGCCCGGGAGGCCAGCATAGAGCTGTGCTCAGCGATGCCCCTCTTCGAGGCCAGAGAGATCTCCCGCAGGGGGAAGTCCACGATGGGGTACACCTGGGGAGAGAGAAGTGCTCCAGGGGGCACCCAGCACAGCACACACCTCCTCACTGCCTCAGACCCCCAAGTGTCAGCAGCAAAGCCTTGGAGGCCACTAGGGCTGACTTCCCGCCTGACAGTCGGACAGGAGAATGAGGCCCAGAAAGAGAAGGGCCCCATGGTCTCACACCCACGGGACCTCCATGTCCCTTGATGACTCGTGTTATAGCTCCCAGAATTCCAGCAAAAAAGTTTGGGAGATAGACATGGAGAGTACCCGTTCGTCTACAGCCCACTCATCCACCCAGCAAACCCTGCTGCACACCCACTGTGTGCCTAAGTGCCTACTGTGTTCCAGGCTTCATGCCAAGAGCAAGACACAGCAGTGAACAAGGCAAGGTGGTCCCTGTCCACGGGGATGTATGGGGTTTGTACATGTTCAGCTGGGAAGGAACCCAGATTCATTTCTCATTCAAATAAACTGCCTACGATACGCCAGGCAACCTTGTGAACTTCGGATACAACATGACCCGTTAATAAACCCAAGGAGCTTGAAGTCAGCCTACATGAAGTCCCAGTGCAGGGACATCTAGCCTGTCCCCACCACCTCCAACTCTCTTCTCACCAAGCTTGAAATCCTACCACACTTTGGGGGTAAGCATTGCCCTCTCCCATAGCCCCTCATTCCGCCCGTAACAGTGGGATTGGAGCCTTTCCCCTCCGCTCCTCCCAAAGGTTTGCTAAGTGCCTACCCTGGGCCTGGCGCTGTGATGGGTGCTGAGGGTAGGAGGTGGCCACCTCATCGCCCAGCCCTCCAGAGCTCAACACCAGGCCAGGGTCAGCTCACAGAGCCACCAGCTGTCAGGGGCAGCCGCAGAGGATGAGCCTGGGCTGGGATAAGCACACAGGCCATGGGATCCCAAGGCAGGCCACCTCATGCGCCTTGGGGTGCGTGCAGGGAATCCTAACGGCTGATGACTGAGGGGAGTCCTTAGGAAGCAGGAGTTATTGGGCCAAAGAAAGGAGGCTGGGCATCTCTCCTCTGAGGAAATGGCGTGAAGATGCCGCTCAGACAGCCCGTAACAGCCAAATTTCCTGCCAAGGTCTACAGCAGGGATCGGCAAGCTTCTTCTATAAAGAGCCAAACAGTACCATATTTTTCCGCGAATAACACGCAGATTATACATTTTGCCAACCAAGCAACCCCCACAAGCGTTATTTTCATAAGTGCGATACGCCAATTTTTCTTTACATGTTGCTGACCTCCATTTCTGTTTCTGATCACATGGAAACTTCACTTAAGGTAGGTACTGATTTTATATTACTTGAAATTTAAGCCAAAAGTATTTACCAGTAGATTAAAAGTAATATACAGAATTTAAATTTGTAATTTCCTGATAAAACATCGTTATCATTCTCATGAATGGAGCAGTGGGACGCCATGTCGAAACCAAAGAGTAACATGCGAGGACAAGGGAATGAGGCCAAAATTCACTTCTGGAAATGTCATGAGACATGCATGTTATAAGCATGGGTGCATCATGCCAGAGCTGATTTATTATTTTCATCATTTCCACACATTGTATGTGTGGGTGCACGATTTATCTGGGCACATTATTTGGGACAATACCATAAATATTTCAGGCTTGTGGGCCATAAGGTCCACATCACAACTACTCAGCTCTGCTTATAATGTGAAAACAGCCATATTTGTAAACAAATGGGTGTGTCTGTGTCCCAATAAAACTTTATTCACAAAAGCAGGCTGTAGGCTGGAGTTTGCCAAACCCTGGCCTATAAGAAGAGTCCCTGGGTGGTGCAAAGGGTTAAGTGCTTAGCTGCTAACCAAAAGGTTGAAGGTTCAAGTTCACCCAGAGGCACCTCAGAAGAAAGGCCTGGCAGTCTACTTCCAAAAAATCAGCTATTGAAAACCCTATGGAGCACAGTTCTACTCTGACACACATAGGGTCAACTCAAGGGCAGCTGGTGGCCTACAGGATCCTACCTGATCTGGCTGCTGATACCTCTCATGTCTCAGCTCCAAGCTCTACATGCACCCTGCTGTCCCTCAGTGCCCTCTCCCACCTCAAGGCCCCTGCAGTGCAGTTTCCTCTGCTGGGATGCCCTCACTCCTGCGGCCACATGTTTGACTCTCTGCCACCACCACACACACACACACACACACACACACACACACACACACACACTGCATTCAAGTCTCTACCCAATGTTACCTCCATAGAGAGGCCTTCCCTGACCCACAGCAGAAACAACACCCCCATCCCTTCCCATCCCCTTCCCTTGCTTCTCCATTCTCAACAATCCTTATCCCTATCTGACATTGCAGTAAAAACTGTGTTCTTTTGTCCCCCACCAGACCATAAGCTCTGTGTGGGCAGTGATTTTATGTTATTCTCTGTGGAATCCCCCAGGCCTAGAATAGTGCCTGGCACATAGAAGGGTCTCAATATTTGTGGAATGAAGGGAAGGAATAGGAAGGAAGGAAGGAAGGAAGGAAGAGATGGAGTGAAGGAAGGAGAAAAAGAGGGAAGGAAAAGGGAGGGAGGAAGAGAGCAAGGGAGGGAGGAAGAGAAGGAGGAGGAAGGGAAGGGAGAAGGAAGGAGGAAGGGCAGGAGGGAGAGAGTAAGGAGGGTTGAGTATGTGAAACTCAAGAGAGCCGACTGACCATCTGTGGATCCCAGCAGCCTCCTTCCTGCCCAGGCTGTGTTTCCAAATGCATGTGCCCCCACAGAAAGCCAGAAGACCTGACCTACAGGAGGGGAGAAGGGACCCGCTTCCTTCCCCATCCACAAAGCCCCCTCACCACCACATTCTCATCCTTGAAGAGGTTTTCTCCTTTGGCCTTAGCAAGCAGCTCCCCAGGGCAGTTCAGCTGGTGCTCAGACACAAACTCAAACAGGCTGTTCTTCCTGGAATCGGAGGGTAGGGTTAGGGATCCAGCAGGCCTGGAGGACGCAAATGACTGCTGCCGGGACCTGAGGAGAGTTCCTTAGCCTCTCTGAGCCTCAGCATCCTCATCTGTAAAATGGGAAACTAGTAAAGGCTACTGACAGCTCAGTTCTATTACCTCATCTCATCCCCATCCATGATGTGCCTAGCATGTTCCTGGCACATGGGAAACCCCTAATATATGGGAGCCTTCACTGACCTGGGATCTATGACGAGCGACTCCGTTCCTTGGTGGGAACGCTCCGCTGTTGAATGGCTGCTGTACTAGGAAGTGAAGCTGCCTGTATTTGAACTCAGATCTGTCTACTCTAAAGCCTGTCTGCATCCCTCCATCCTAGGCCGCCTCTTCCTTTGGGGTTTACCCCATCCCAGGAGGTCTCCCCTCTCTAAGTTGCTTTAAGCCCCTTTCTC
The DNA here is from genome assembly GCF_000243295.1 of Trichechus manatus latirostris. Taxonomy (NCBI): domain Eukaryota; kingdom Metazoa; phylum Chordata; class Mammalia; order Sirenia; family Trichechidae; genus Trichechus; species Trichechus manatus. The sequence continues at coordinate 8,475,488 of NW_004443937.1, forward strand.
CCAGCAGGTCCCTGTACTGCCCCAAACCAAGGGGAACTTCTCTTGGGAGCCCAGTCCAGGCGACGTCACTGGGCCACGCACCACATAATGATCAGCTGGATGAAGTGCAGCAGCTTCTTCTCTCCTCTGCAGGTGACACAGGTCTTGTTCCCTCTGCCCGAGCACGTGCTGCACCTGAGCGCAGCGCACAGTCAGTCCCGCTCAGACACAAGTCGCGGGGTCCTCGTGGCTTCCCACCCCCACCCCGAAATCCATCCTCATAGAGACAGACTGTGGCCAGCATTATTGTTTTCCCCACCGTCGAGTCCTCCTTCTTCTGTGGACTGTGCCCTCATTGCCCTTTGGGGACCACGCTTCTTCCACCCAACCTGCACGGTTCAAAGACTTACCCCCACCCCTTCTACAGACAAGCCTGTGACCTTGGCCTGGGCAATCAGCTCATCCCATCTCCCTGGCCACAGCGATTGTTGCAATGATAGGCACATGACACAAGTGGGAGCAATGAGACCCAGCCCCAGTACTTTTGTCAGAACTATCGGACAAAGGGCATCCTTGCTTACTGGGCTTCCTAAGCCTGGAGCTGCCAGTGGGCCCCTCTGCACCACAAGGAGAGCCTGCCTGAGAATGAAGCCAACACAAAGAAAGCAGAGTACATGATGGAGACAGAGACAGGTTCCTGGTGACATTCTTTAAGCAGCTGGATCCAGCTGGACCTGAAGCCATCCCTGAAATATGCCACTGTGCTTTTCTGTTGCATGGGTCTATAAATTTACCTTTTTTTTTTTCTTTCTTTCTTTCTTTTTTGCTAAAGCAGTCTAGATTGGCTTTCTCTCATTTGTGAATGAAAGAAAGCTTGAGTTTCTTTCCAAACCAAAGACCCTCTTCACCAACCACAGATGGAAGGTACAACCAAAGCTTTGCCATCTGGCTTGTTAAAAGGATGGCATGGGCCTCAATGAGCCAAAAGGATCATACACTAATACTACTTTGAATATTTTCACTCCTCGTGGTTTCCTGTTTCCCTTTAAAGATGTGTAGATACAATTAAGGGCATTATTTACAAAATGCCAATACCCCACAATTTGCAGTCTATAGATAGAACTTCATTTATCATTGAACAAACACCCCTTGACTGCTCCTCCATTTCAGGTCCTGCTATGAGTCTAATAAGAGTTTGCCCAGAATCTGACCCTCACAGAGTTAAGAATCTCAATTTTAGATGGTTTATGACATTTGCTTCTCCACCATGACTGCAGGAAGAGATCTCTGCACCTTATAACCTCTTGCCTGCCTCCCTTCCTCCTACACTGCCCTCTTGTCTCAGAGTTCCAAGCTTGTCCGGAAATACCAAGCCTCTCAATGACCTCTTAGCCCTGCTAAAGGAAAATTCATTCCTCCACAAATATTTACTGAGCCGCTACTATTCACAGAGTCCCTGGGTGGTGCAAACAGTTAAGCGCTCGACTGCTAACCGAAAGAGTGTTGGTTCGAACCCACCCAGAGGTGCCTTGGAAGAAAGGCCTGGCAATCTGCTTCCAAAAGGCCACAGCCATGAAAACCCTATGGAGCAGTTCTGTGCGCATACGGGGTTGCCGTGAGTCGGAATCATCAACTTGACGGCAACTGCTTTAGCTGTGTGTGTGTGTGTGTGTGTGTGTGTGTTTTCTATGCACAGTGTCCTGGGACTCAGCAGTGACCAATGCAGACAAGGCCCTGCTTGCCATCTAGATGGGCAGATGAAGGAGAACAAGAAAGTGAGTAAAGGGGTTGACACCCCCTCGTGCTGGGGGCAACCCCACATACCTCCTCCTGCCTGAGCCTGAGCACATCTGGCACCTCCGCGGCTGCTTGGCTTTGCGCTTGGCCCCGCTGCAGGACGAGCACCTCACCTGCAGACACACCCACAGCCTCAGCCCCCTGGTCTCCAAGGAAGCAGGGGACCTGGCTCCAAATCCCAGCCTAGTGATCTTGGGCATATCACTTCCTCCCCCTGGGCCTCAGTCTCTTCATCTGTAAAATGGGAATATGGGGCTCAGTGATATCTTTGGACCCTTCCAGTTGTAGCTTTCAAAGACTCTGCACTCTAAGACCCTTGTTTCTTCTGGGACATCAGCCTCTCCTGCCTCCTGTCTGATCCCCACGCCCCTCGTGACCTGCCCTTCAGCAAGCAGCCGTGGCAAGAGGAAGCTGGGACAGAAGCAGGCTGGCTGAGGGACCTGGGGTTGAAGGCAGGGAGCTCCTTCTTGGAAATTGTCGCCAGCTGTGGCCCATATTTTGTGAACCATGACTCCACAGTTGGCTCTGCAGACATTGCAGGAAAAGCCCGAGGAAAAAGGGTGAGGAGGAAGAAGAGGCAGAGGAGCAGGGGGTGGAGGAACGAACAGAAAAGACCACATGGGAGGGGCCTGGAAGGCCACAAGAAGGCCAATGGCAGGGTGGGGTGCTGGAGGAGGATAGGGAGAAGCTAGGCCCAGGCCACAGCTGGGACCACGGATGGTGCATGAGCCGGAAGGGGAATGAGCGCTAGAGAGCAAAAGGGAGGGCCTTCAAAACGGGGAGGGCAGGGCGGCAGAGAGAAAGATGAAGGAAGACACAGTTTACAGCAGCAAGTGGGCCAGCTCCATTCAAAGGCTCAGACTCCAATGGGGGAGCCAAAAACACACTAGGAATTCAGTCTCACTCCTTGGGATGATTAAGAGCCCTGGAGGTTTTCAAAAAGAAGGTCGCTACCACGAGAGCACAGCTGTCTGCTTAGGGGCCTGTGCTGGGTGCAATAGTGTCCCTTCAAGAGTCATGTCCACCAGAACCTCAGAACATGACCTTATTTGGAAGAAAGTCTTTGCAAATGTAATTAGTTAAGATGAGATCAGACTGGATTAAGCAAAAAGCCAAACCCGTTGTCGATTCCGAATCATAGCGACCTTATAGGACAGGGAAGAACTGCCCCACAGGGTTTTCAAGCAGCAGCTGGTGGATTCAAACTGCCATTCTTTTTGGTTAGCAGCCAAGCTCTTAACCACTACACCACCGGGACTGGATTAGGGTGGGCCCTAAACCCAATGATTGGTGTCTTTATAAGAAGAGGAGTCCCTGGGTGGTGCAAAGGGCTAATGTGCTCGGCTGCTAACCAAAAGATTAGTGGTTCAAGTTCACCCAGAGGCACCTTGGAAGAAAGTCCTGGCCATTTACTTCCAAAAAACCAGTCATGGAAAATCCTGTGGCGCACAGCTCTACTCCGACGCTCATGGGGTCACCATGAGTTGGAATCGACTCGACGGCAACTGGTAAGTGGTTATAAGAAAAGGAGAGGACATAGAGACATACACAGAGACAGATGACGTAAAGATGGTGGCAGAGATTGGAGTGATGTGTCTACAAGCCAAGGAACGCCAAGGATCACCAGTGACCACCAGAAGCCAGGAAAGAGGCAAGGGACAGTCTCTCCCTCGGAGCCTCCAGAAGGAACCAACTTTGCCAACTTCTTGATTTCAGATTTTTGGCCCCCTGAACTGACAGAAAATAAATTTCTGTTGTTTTAAGTCTCTCAGTTTAGAAACTAATACAGGGCCCCTGTCTATTTCATCTCTTGAAGCCCTCTAAACTTGGCCTTCTTGGCACCCATCACCTTGCACTACAAGTGCTGGTCACCTGTGAATCTCCCTCACCTACAGAGAGTTCCTGGTGTGAAGGGCCCAGGCATTAGTCCTGTTACAGAGCCAAGTGGGTAGTCATTGAATGTTTCCAGATAAATGAGAGAAGGAAAGAAGAATTAAAATCATAAACTGTCAAAATGAAGAAAGTTCATTAGAGACTGCCCAGTCCAACTTTCTCATTTTACAGATGGGAAAATCGAGACCCAGAAAGGGAGAATGATTGCCTAAGGTCACTCTGGTAGTGAGGGGAGCTCCAGGCCCCACCCAGCTCTCCCTCTCCATGTCCCCCCTCCTTCCCCTGCACCATCACTCACTCACCGACAGCCCACGTGTGACTCACCATGCTGGCCCCGTGGCAGCCACTGCACTTGTATCGCCCATGCCCATGGCATTTGTGGCATTCCTGAAAGTTAAAAAGCCTCCTTTGATGAAGTTTTCCAAGAACCGACAGTTCTGGATTTCACCACCATCCCTTACGCCCGTGAGGTGCAGCAGTTAAGATGGCGCCAGGCAAGGAATGGCCACACCCATTGGCTGGGATTCCAAAAGGCCTTGAGTGCCAAGCTAAGGAGATCAGAGGTTAGCATTTCCTCCCAGCCCCAGCCCAGTCTATACGGATAGTAAGAAGGGGAGACACATTCTCAGAGTGTCCAAACCCACTCTCTGTAGCATCTGCTCAGGCTAAACCCCAAGGGCTGACTTCATTTGCACATTAGGGAGCTGAAGTGATCTTTCAGAATAGAAGCCATCAAAGTGGAGAGCATTTTTATGAAAGGCAAGGAGCTAGCTATTCGCAATGAATCTCTGAATCAGAACAACTTTTCCACCCTCAAGAGAGGAACGGAACACTATCTTGGCCTCTCTAAGTCCTTTTCATGTTATTACTCCATGAAAACTCAGAGTAAAATTACATTCTTGAATCAGGTTTTAAGGTGAAAACAAGGCAAGTAATTAGATGAGAGAATAATATCAAATAGCTCGGTGGTGTTTTTGTAGCACACAAGGTTTCCCTTACTTCATGCATGATTATTTTTCTGTAAAACAGGATAGAATTCAAATTCTGCTTCCCCGCTGACTTCCATGAAAAAATTTCAACAATGCTTTAACTTTATTTCAGAAAAAAAAAAACAAAAAAAGACACTCCAATGGGCCATGAATGTGAGTGCTCGGCATTTAAAATTGGTGACAGTTTCGTCAATGGAATAATCCTTTTGCTATGTGACTCCAAAAAATCCATTGCTGTCGAGTCGATTCCAGCTCATAGCTACCCTATAGGACAGAGTAGAACTGCCCTATATGGTTTCCAAGGAACGGTGACAAGCCACTCCTTAATCTGCATGTTTTGGAAGTCTACATTCCATGCACTGAGGTTCTTCAAACTGGGTCCCCAACACAGCCCTCTCAGCCAATGTAACCCTCCTTCTCCAAGGACGAAACCACCAGCTAGGATTTAAATTTCCTTTCTTAAAGGACAAAGTATGAGGAAACATCTTGTGCCTGGAAAACTTGCTCAGCCAGAAGGGCATATATTCCAGATGGTCATTGCGATAATCAGGTTACCTTGACCAATGCCGAGTGAGGGACTTGGAACTTCTTGGTGTCTTCCTGAAACATCGGGGGTACCTGTACCTTGATGTCCCAAAGTCTGGGAGAGGCCCCTCTTTGTGGTCCATCTACCAAGTGATCTGATGCAGAAAGGGATCATGGTAAGAACAGCAAAGGGCAGCAGGGATAAGTCTAACAAATAGTACTGAGCCTTCACTGGGGGGCAAGGCACCAGGCTAGATGCTGGGGCTCTGGGTAGAGAAGGTTTTCCTTAAAATTTGTGGGTAAGCATCCAAGCTTTGGAGTTGAACAGACCTGGATTTGACTCCTGGCTCTTCCACTTTCTAGCTGTGTGACTCCAGGCAAGTTACTTAACCTCTCTGAGATTCAGTTCTTTCATCTCTAAAATGGAAATAATGGTGGCACCTACCACATAAGGTGGTAAAACCAAAAAACAAAAACAATTGCCTTCAAGCTGCCCCCAACTCATGGTGATCCCATGTGTTTCAGAGTAGAACTGTGCTCCATAGGGTTTTCAATGGTTGTGACCTTTCAGAAGTAAATCACCAGACCTTTCTTCTGAGGCACCTCTGGGTGGATTCAAACCTCCAACCTTTCAGTTAAGAGCTGAGTGCTTAACTGTTTGCACCACCCAAGGACTCCTATATAAGGTGATGGTGAAATCAAATAGAATCATGCATTTAAAATTCTTAGCACAGGGGCTAACATAAACTGAGGGATCGATAAACAAGAACTATCATCATCACCATCCCCACCATCTTCTCCCTCTTTGTCCTCCTCTGTTCAAGGAGGAAGACACAAGGATCACAATACAATGTAACAGGGTGTAATAAATGCTATCAACAAGAGCTGCATAAAGGGCTCTGAAAACTCCGAAGACTGACAGATTCTTATGGGGAGAAGGATGCTGGGAGAAACAACCCTGGAAGGCTTCATAGAAGAGACAACACATAAGCTGAGTCTGGAAGGATGAAGCCTAGTGGTCCAGCAGAGGAAACACGTAGGGCATAGGGCTTTCCAGACAGAAAGAACCTGAAGCCTTTGCTGGCAACACCCCTGGTGGGATTCAGCTGAATGTAGGATGGCACAGTGAATGGGGTCCCCGGAGCCAATAGACTTAGAGGATCTAGGTTGGCATGGGAGGTGGGTGGATGCAAAGCAAACATGCTGCCTCTGTAACCTGGCCCTGTGTGGCAGCACCAGTCTGTGGCCAAAGGCAAACGCTAGACTTTTTCTAGACCTTCTGCAAATGACCTGCCGAGCAGGAGCATTTGCTAAGATCAGCACCAGAAAGTCTCTGAGATAAAAGCACACCCTCTCATTGTACAGGGGATAGGGAAATCGTGGCTCGGAAAAGAACAGCATCTTATTCAAGGCTAGTGGCTGAGGCAAGTCCTGGCATTTTCCGCCAGCTCCCACCATATTTGCTCCCAATTAAACAGATTGCAGACAGCTCACTTACTAGTAAAGGGTTCAAACTTCCACTCACTTATCCTGGACTCGCTAAAGGTCTCCAGTCGATACTGCAGAAGGAAAAACAATGTGTTCACACTCACGCCCTTTCTGAAAACAGAGAGTCAAGCACAAAGATGAAGCTCCCACCTGCCAAGGCTCTGGGGACCCGAAAGATCACACCAGTGGAACCTTTGGGCTACTTGGAGCAGGCTGACAGCAGGGATTTCTGCCCGAGATGCCAGGGCCCTAGGTTGTCATCAGCAGGGATTGCAGTTTCATTCCCAGGAAATCTTCCACCAGTGGCTCACAGCTGGAGCGACTCCAATTCCCCATTTCTTTATACACAGCACTTCCCCTTTGACTGATGGCAGCCATTGGAATCCATGGCTCTGAGGGTTCCGATTTGGAGGGATTGGTCTGCCTAGCATCGAGGTTCTCCTTCTTGATCGTCATCCACCCCATCACAGAATGGCTAGGGACCTTGGACATCACTTGTGTTATGGATTAAATTGTGTCCCCATAAAATATGTGTTAGAATCCTAACCCCTGTATTTGTGCATGTGATCCTGTTGAGAAATAGGGAATTTTTGTGTTAATTAGGTCATACCCTAGTAGGGTGGGTTCTAAATCTAATCACTTCTGAGTTATAAAAAGAGCAGATTAGACAGAGAGATACTCACACAGGGGGGAGAAAATAGATGCCCATGAGGATGGTCTACAAGCTGGGAACAAAGGAACGCTCAGGACTGACGGAGGAAGGAATCGACAGGGTCAAGACCCTGATTTGGACTTTTAACTTCCAGAACCGTGAGAAAATACGTTTCTGTTCTTTAAAGCCTCCCTCTAGTGGTATCTGTGTTACATACAGCAGAACTACGTTACTAAGGCAACTCAGTTCCTCATTTTATATATGAGGAAACTGTGGCTCAGAGAGGTCAATTGACTTGCCCAAGACCACACAGCTACACAAGTATCTCTCCCTCCAGATCCCTGCTCCAGCCACTACTCAAGAGATGTGTCTGATTTCTGGGTGGTGTGTGCTGATAGGAAGGCAGCTGTGTCAATGACAGCTTGATCGTCGGACCATAAAGGCTGCCCTTCTGCCCTGTCCCTAGCAGTAGGTCAGGAAGGTAATGATTTTAGTCCGGGTGACAGACATAGGGCTTCCCTGGGTGAAGGGTTGGTGAAGAATAAGTGATTTCTTGGCACAGAAGTGGTTGGGAGAGGCAGAAGGAACTGGGGAGTCAGGGAAGGAGAGGTGGAAGGGAGGAAATGGGTCTTTGACAGCCCATCCTTTGGGGAAGCAGTTTAGTCCTGTGTTTAAGGACAGGTTTTGGAGCCGCAAACCTGTGCTTGAATCCCAGCTGCCACATCTAGCTTCCTGTTCTTGAAAAACGAACTCTGCCTCTCTGAACTTCCCATCCCTCCTCCACAAACTGCTACGGCAACCCCAGCGGTGGTCCGGTGGTAGAACTCTCGCCCTCCACGTGGGAGACCCAGGTTCAATTCTGGCCAATGCACCTCACGTACATCCCCCGCCCATCTGTCAGTGGAGGCTTGCGTGTTACTATGATGCTGAACAGATTTCAGCAGAACTTCCGGACTAAGATGGATTAGGAGGAAATGCCTGGTGACCTACTTCTGAAAATCAACCAATAAAAACCCTCTGGATCACAGCGGACTGATCTGCAGCCGATCATGGGGATGGCACAGGACCAGGCAGCGTCTCATTCCATTATGCGTGGGGTCGCCCTAAGTTGGCTGACTCAGTGGTAGCTAACAAGAGGGTAGTTATAAGGGTTTAATAAGACATATACGTAACATGCTTACTACTATGATGTCTATCTCACTTGAAACTCTCAATAAAAGATTAATAATAATTATTATTTTTACTATTTCTCACAGCTACAGACCAGAGCAGGTGCAGAAGGGACTTCAACATCAGCACCATTCAAACACACTCACCCCTATGACTTCGTCTCCCTGATGTCACGCAAACCAACCCTTTCAGCCTCAAAGCCTGACCCTCCCCAGGCCCACAGCCCCTCAGGCAGCGCCTAGGCCAAGCACGGCCCCTTACCCTGCAGACGGTTTGCTGCTTTAGCTCCTGGATAATGAGGTCACTGGCGGCTTCGCTGCCATAGCAGCATTTGGAGTTCACGAAGCTGAGGAGGGCTTCACGCGCCACCTCCTCTGTCACCATGGGGACCCTGCTGGGGACCGAGCAGAAAAGCAGGGTGTCTGGGAAGGGCTTGTGGGCTCTTCCAGGGCGATACCTTCATCATGAAAATGAGAAACTGAAGCCCAGAGAAGGAAAGGACCCTGACATGTGAGTTATCAGAGAATATTAGACAGAAAGACACACACACATAAAAAAAAATTGTCGTCAAGTCCACTCCAACTCATGGCGACCCCATGTGTGCAAAGTAGAACTGTGCTCCATTGGATTTTCAATGGCTGATTTTTTGGAAGGGGATCACCAGGACTTTCTTCTGAGGCACCTCTGGGTGGACTCAAATCTCCAACCTTTTGGCTAGCAGCTGAGAACTTTAATCACTGGCACCCCGAAGGACTCCTACTGGGGTCCACTGTAGTGGTAAAACACTCAGAAGTCTATCTGGGGAAGAGCATGTCTGGCAAAGGGAACAGCATGACTAGATGCCCAGGGTGATAAAGTCACAGAGAACAATAAAAGCCCTTTAGCTGAAGGGTGATAGAATCTCAGAACTCAAAAAGATAAGATTTAGAGATGAATTGTGCCATTTTGCAGATGAAGAAAACTGAGGTCCAGAGAGAATGTCACACAGGTATATGAAGGCTGAGTTAGGCTAGACTCGGCTCCTGCCCTCAGGAACTTGAACTCTGATGGAGAAGAGAGGACATGGTTGAAACATCCATTAGCCACGTGAGACTCAAGCCCAGCACCAGCTGTCAGCATTGCACAGAGACTCACTGTAAGCGTGTGTGGAACGAGTGTGGCAGTGAGGGAAAGCAGCAGGGGGGTCCTTTCTCTGCCCCCTCTCTGGATGCCTTCCCCTTCCTCCTGGAAAACTCTTCACTGACGCCCAGTGGCCATGCCACCTCCTTAGCGAAGCTCTCCTCTCTGCCAACACAGCCATTGAGAAGGAATCCTATCCTCCTCCTCCTCCTTCTCGCCTGCATCTTCGTAGATGTCTCTGTGACAGCCCCGAGAGAGTATCTGACCCGACTCTGGACTGCCAGCCCCTCTCCTGCACCCTGTGTCTGCAGCCTGACCCAGCCTGGCACAGAGGTGCACAGTGCAGGCAGAGAGCAAGCGATATTGCTATGGGCTGGACTCTTAGAAGACTCCACAGAGGAGGCTGAGTTAGTGCTGAGCCTGGAAGGCAGCAGCCAGGGAGGAGAAGGGAAAGTGTTACGGGCAGCAGCAGAGCCAGGGGCACAGGAGATTCCCCTAGGGCAGGCCTAGGCTGCCCCAGCTGGGGACAGTGCCAGGAAATGGGCAACACCACCTTCTCTCTGCACAAAGCTGGCTGGAAACCCTGGGCTCTGCCCCAGCTCCTCACAAAACAAGTAGGGTATGGACCTCTCCAGGGATCTAGACCAGTGATTGACAAGATTTTTCTGTGAAGAGCCAGAGAGTAAATATTTTAGACTTTGTGGGTCATATGGACTCTGTTGAAACTACTCAACTCTGTATTATAGCGTAAAAGGAGCCATAGACAATACGTAAACCAATGAGTACGCTTGTGTTCCAATATAACTTTATTTATAAAAATAGACAGTGGGCAGGATTTGGTCCACGGGCTGTAGTTTGGAACCCTTGCCCTAGTCTATGGTTTTCAACCCTGGCTTGGTATTTGTCATGGATTGAATTATGTCCCCCAAAAAATGTGTGCATCAATTTGGCTGGGCCATGATTCCTGGTATTGTGTGGTTTTCCTATATGTTGTAAATCCTGCCTCTATGATGTTAATGAGGGAGGATGGGTGGCAGTTGTGTTAGTAAGTCAGGACTGGATCTACAAGACTGGATTATGTCCTGAGGCAATCTCTTGAGATATAAAAGACAGAAGTGAGCAGTGAGACAGGGGGATCTCATACCATCAAGAAAGCAGTGCCAGGAGCAGAGTGCGTCCTTTGGACCGGAGTCCCTGCACCGAGAAGCTCCTAGTCTGGGGGAACACTGATGAGAAGGCCAACAGAGAGAAAAAGCCTTCCCCTGGAGCTGACACCCTGAATTTGGACTTTTAGCTTACTTTGATTGTGAGGAAATAAACTTCTCTTCGTTAGAACCATCCACTTGTGGTATTTCTGTTATGGCAGCACTAGATGACTAAGAATTTGGTATCTATAGAGCTGGGTGCTGCACTAACAGATAGCTAAAATGTGGAAGTGGTTTTAAAACTGTGAATGGACAGACATGCGGCAGTGACAGAGGACCAGCAGCAGCAGAAAACCTACAGCAGCAGAGAAGCAGCAGCAGCAGAGAACCAACAGCAGCAGAACCAGGAGACCGGTGAAAGACGGCACTGGAGCCGACCCATGAAGCGAGAGAGCTGAATGCCTGTGAGCAGGAGGCTTCCTGGCGGAGTGGGGTGCCTCCAGGCACCTACCAGTGGAGCTACAGAGCTTTGGAACACTTGCCCCAGCAGAGCAGATGTGGGCATGAGGCCCGAGAGCCAAGAGGCCATAGGAAGCAGAAGCTGAAAAGACAAGGGACACAAGAAGCCGAGCTGCCTCAGCCTCAAAAGGTATGGCCATGACCTCAGGGGTTTCAAAGGGTGGAGCCATGGCCTCTGGTGTTTCTAAGGGTGGAGTTGTCACTCTGATGGAGTAGGAACATGGTGTGCCTAAAGCCAAGGGAGCAGAGTTGCTGTCCCAGTGGGCCTGGAAGGCTGAGCTGAAGCCCAGGGCCGAGGGGCCTCCACTCAGAATCCAGAGATTGTGGTCAATACCCAGAGTCTGGAGGGCAGGGCCTTTGTGTAAATTGTCTCAGAGAACAGAAGATTATTTTCAAAGTCTTGAGGGCTAATGTAATGTGTTCTGCTCACTTGCTTGGTGCCTGTTATGCTTTCTTTCCCTGCAATTTCTCCCATTTGTAATG